>NW_024542798.1:0-190391 GCF_018151105.1 Drosophila obscura
CATCCATAATTAAATAGCCAATATTTCCATTATTTCCAGTTCTAAGCCGTTCATATTAAATAGCCATACAAGTTTAAGTATAAAACCTATCCTTTATTGAGGGCCTTTAATCATCTGCAATGTTGACAAGAGCTGATCTCAGAACCAGTACATTGTAACCAGCATAGGAACCAGCACTAACAGAGCTTTTTATGGAAACAATTCATTGGGAAGCTCAAAGGAAATACAGGCCCTGGAGATAGGCAGGGCTTCAGTTCTGAGAACAAAGAATTCGAGTCCCAGGAACAGGCAAAAAGACACAAATGTCAAGGAAAGAGCCAAAAGGCACAACATGTGCAAGGATGAACATGGAAAATCTGAAGACGCTTTCTTTGCTCGATTCTGCAAGAAGGCAAGCCATTGGCTTTAACGGATGCGATGAGTTTTGCTCTAAATCACCATCAGAGCAAACCAAATTGGGGGCAAACAGAAAATTGGGCTGTGTCAACTGTCTTAAACAAGCCACAAAACAAATGCATGCCCAGGTCGGACATGTTTCAAGTGCGACAAAAAATATATACACTGCTGCACTTGGACATACCATCGGGTGCAAATAGAGTCGAGACGGATAACCAAGACTGTGCATACGGATGTCATCTTGCATGTCCACTGAAAGGTAAAGCATCCCATTTCTGCCAACCATTCCCTTCCAGCAGGGATACTGGGCCTTTGGGTGTTTCTGCCTAACCTTGCAGACTAATTTTAAGTGACTGCTACTTGATACTCTAAAAAGTCCCCTTGATCTTCTCCTCTTCACTGGCCAGATCATTTTGGCAAATTATAGTGATCCAGGGCCTGACTATTAAGATTTTTATTCATGATCTGCCTTGCTATTACTAACTTTTAATATTGGTCATACAATGACGATGTCACCTTTGTTGCAGTATAAGCATTCCATTTCACCCTTGCGTGCAGTTCAGACCTCAGGAGCTCTTCAGGTCAGTGTCTGAGCATCACATGCAGATCTCTGGAAGGGGGCGAAGGGATGCCATTCATGGGCAGCCCTCCTGGGGCCCTCAAAAGCCTGGGGTGGCTGTCCTGACCAACTACCTGGGCTCAGCACCTCTGAATCACACCCAAAGTCAAAGTTTTCCATGACTTCTACCATGGTAAAATGAAGGCCATGGGTGTGCGGTTGGGTTTATAAAGAGGTGGTCAAAGGACCCCACATAATGGAAGTACATCTTGCCTGTTTGTCCGATTCCAGAGTACGGCTCTTGTGTACGGTGTCTCCTTAGTACAAGTAACACGAGGACCGTATAGATCAGTCCAGAAGAACTTTTTACTTTTTGCTCTGCGTGGCCCCTAAACTGGGATGGAGACAGACTGCCCATCCTTATCCTTGTAGATTGCTTTTACTAAACCTTCCAACCTTAGTTAGTCGTAGAAAAATGCTTGGGGTGAGATTTTTATGCACAACCTGATCAGGAGGGTGACGTAGAAAGCCCTGGAACTTGTTGAGCCTCATAAACTTTACGATTCCTGTTAGCATCGATGAGAAACTTTATCCTGGCCTTTGTTCTTTCTGCTTTGCAATATCAAATTATTCCTTGCACGAACCATTCAGGAACTTTGTTATATTCGTTCCTCTCTATGGACCCACATAATATCAACTACCACTCCCTTCCCTGTTAAATCACTAATACTAAAATACCTTTCCCGCACTAGTCATATTTCTTAGCTATCTTTGCATGTTTAGCTCCTCGAGTTGCGTCCAGCGTCTAACCCTCATCCCTGAATTTCAACTGGGAACACCTATCTTTCCTGCATCGTACCAGTCCGCAAAGGCGCTTTGCGCGTCATGCGCAGTGCCCCCCTGGGTCGGATCGGCGAGGAGGGGCTGCGTTTCCTGCCTGGGTTCCTGCGCGCAACAGGCTTCGGCTTGGTGTCGCATGGGCCACTTGATGGTGCAGTCATTGTATATCAATGTCCAGAACAAAGAGCACCGACCGTTGGCGAGCAAGTAACAATAATTACAACCTGTTAGCTACAGCAAAGTAGCAGTAGAAGCAAACAATGGACAGAGAGCCAATTTCAGAGCCTTGCTGGATTCAGGATCACAGATTAACTTAATCTCTGAACGAATGGCATCAATGTTGTCAGTAAAACTTAATGATACAACATTACGCATCGAAGGAATTGGAGGTCAGTCAATACCAGCAGAGCACGATGAATGTTCTAATAAAATCACTTCACGGCGGATTTACGCAGAATTGAAACATTCGTACTACCTCAGATAATTGCTGATTAACCAGCGCAGGCACTCGATGAAATGAACTTGAACATACCAAACAATTGCCCTTGGCAGATCCGGATTTTTATAAACCGGGAAAGGTCGACATGCTCATTGGAGCAGAACACTATTATTCGCTACTATCTCCCAGACCAAAAACAGCCAAAGTCAGGAGGTCCGTTGCTGCAAAAATACAAAATTGGGATGGATTGTGGCAGGAAAAATCAGGTCTGCAAACAACTCCGCATCCATTTGTGCAATTGGACTTAACGAGCTAATGGAAAAATTCTGGACTTGAACAATTTAGAGAGACGGAAGAAAAACCACGCACGCCAATCGAAGCACATTGCGAAGCTCACTTTATATAGAACTTACAAACAGCATCGGATGGCAGGTTGAGTAAAACTCCCTTTTTCCGAACACTCTTCAGCCCTGGGGGGGTCTTTGAAAACTGCAACGAAACGATTCCTGGCATTAGAGCGACGGATTTCACCAGACACCTGGAAAAGGCTATGTGGAATTTATGAATGAATATGAAGGACTTGGACACATGAAGATGGTCCCAGCAACTCAAGTGCCGGAGAGACACTATTCATACCACACCACTGTGTACTCAAACCTGAGAGCACCAGCACAAAGTTACGGGTCGTGTTTGATGCATCATGCAAATCAACAAGTGGAAAGTCTCTAAACGACATTCTGCATGCCGGACCCACAGTTCAGAGTGAACTTATGTCCATTCTACTACGTTTTCGTATACATAAGTACGTATTCACAGCGGACATCGAGAAAATGTACCGACAAGTGTGGATAAATCCAGAGGATCATTTTCATCAGATGATAGTCTGGAGAAACAATCCATCTGAAGATATCAGGTATTATCGCTTAAAAACAGTCACATATGGGACCAGATCTGCTCCATTCCTGGCAACGAAATGTCCTGGATCATTTGGCAACTCGGAGCCAACACAGATTACCTATTGGATCTGCTGCATTGAAGAACGATTTCTATGTGGACGACTGTCTACTGGAGGGAATACCATTCAGGAAGCGATACAAGTTCAACAAGAACTTAATAAAATATTGCTACCGTTCGGCCTTAAACTTCGCAAATGGTGCTCCAACAACGACCAGCTCTTGCAAGGAAATCCCTAAAGAGGACATTGTCAACGACGTCAAACTAGGTGAAACATTAGAGAAATACAGCGTGAAAACGCTGGGTCTCATTTGGATGCCAAAACAAGACCAACTGCGAGGACGAACCACAAAAAGCCAAGCAACACGCATCACCAAAAGGGTCGTGTGCTCAGAATTGGCCCAAATCTTTGACCCCCTGTTGGGTTTTTTTCAAAAATATTTATGCAACAGCTGTGGGAGATTAAACTCGATTGGGACGATGAACTGCCATTACAACTCCAAAACGAATGAAGGAGTACCGGGAGGACCTACAATCATTAAACTCAATGGAGATTCCCCGGCACGTATATGATGGAAAAGTGCCAGTCACCCAGGATCTACATACCTTTGTAGACGGATCGGAACGAGCCTATGGCGCGGCAGTGTACGTACGAGCCACCTACAAAAACAATCAGGTCTCTGTACGACTATTATGCTCAAAATCTCGAGTAGCACCCACCGCCAAACAATCCCTACCACGTCTAGAACTGTGCGCTGCAGTTTTAGGTGCCGAACTCACCAATCGAGTTAGAAAGGATCTCCATATGAATCTTGACACAGTATCAGGAATCTTCTGGACTGATTCCACCGTTGTACTGTCCTGGATTAACGCATCGGCGTCCACATACCACACATTCGTGGCAAATCGAATCGCCAAAATCCAGGCATTGACGAACCAATTACAATGGCGTCATGTTTCATCAGCCAACAACGCAGCAGATGTCCTTTCAAGAGGAATCTTAGCAAGCAAGCTAAGGGATCATAGTCTATGGCTATACGGACCATTATCTTGCACGGATCAGAAGATAAATGGACAAAACCACCCATCATTGAGCCCAGCAATCTCGAGAGAAAGGCTAAGCATGTCAGCTTGCCAATCGCATCCTAGCTCTCTCGGAGAAGAGTTATACACATGCAGACATAGCAACTCGTTCAACAAACTACAACGTATTGTAGCGTACATGTTTCGCTTCTGCTACAAAACTAATAGAGCACCTACAACGACACTTTGCGCAGGAGAACTAAGGCGTGCTCGCACTATGATCCTACGAACGATTCAACAAGTTGAGTTCACAGCGGATTTAAAACAATTAAAACGCTATAAAACATTGGATAAAAAGAGTTCGATCATTTCGTTATCTCCCTTACTAGGAGATGATGAGCTCATCCGAGTTGGCGGAAGACTTGAAGAAGCTCAAATTCCGTTCAATGCAAAACATCCAATCCTGCTACCGTACAACGACCCAATAGTCAAAATGATTATGCGTGAGCTTCATGAGGAAAATCTGCATTGCGGTGCCCAAGCATTAAGGGCAATCGCAAGACAACAATATTGGATTATCAACGACAAGACGATGGCTAGAAGCATCATACATAGCTGTATGAGATGCACCAGAGCCAGACCAAAGCTGATGCACCAGATCATGGGCAATCTTCCAGCACAAAGAGTCACGCAAGCACGCCCATTCCTTAATGCAGGCGTTGACTACTGTGGACCAATTATGATCCACCATAAAATCCGAGGAAAACGGCCAGATAAGGCATACATTGCCGTATTCTGCTGCTTCTCCACAAAGGCTGTACATCTGGAGTTAGTAAGTGACTTAACCACAGATGCATTCTTGGCAGCACTCCGGCGATTCCTTAGCAGACGCGGGAAGTGTCAGACTATTCATTGCGACAACGCAACAAATTTCGTCGGCGCAAATAACAAGCTAAAGGAATTGAAAGAAGCAATATTTAGCGAAAAGGCACATGCTCTGATCACAAATCATTGCAACAAAAAACAAGTGGATTTTAAATTCATTCCTCCTCGGGCCCCATCGTTTGGCGGCCTCTGGGAAGCTGCGGGTAAAATCAGCGAAAAGGCTGTTAGTTACAACCACAGAAACAGCATCCTTGACGTTTGAGGAGCTGAACACAGTCATAATCGAAATTGAAGCAATTCTGAATCTCCCGACCCATAACTCCAATGTCAAATGATCCAACGGATACAAGTGCGCTTACTCCAGGGCATTTCCTGATCGGTGAACCTTTGACCGCAGCACCTGACGTCAACACCGATCGTCAAGAGAAAACTCTGGTTAAGCGCTGGGAATTGTTTTCACGCTTAAAGCATGCATTTTGGAAACAACGGTCTACGGAATACCTCCACGAACTACAAACTCGCCATAAATGGAAAACCACCGCTCCAAACGTCGAATGTTATCTCCTTGCGAGACCCCCCCCACCCGCGAACCAGTTGGACTGCGGAGAGGGATTCCTATGTTGAGCAAATGAGGGTCTGAAGAACAGGCCTCTGTTGATTTTGGTTGAGAAATGAACAGGCAGTGATGGTACTGTTTCTGATACTGATTTTATTCAACAAACTTAATTTCTATTTATAGGTAACAAAAGGTACAGAAAGTGCTGAGTCTAGTTAGAATATGGTAAAAGGGAATTGGAATTAATATTGAATTAATTTGGATTTAATATGATATTGTGTTATTGGGCAATTGTGATAGTCAGCAATTGCACCAGTGTTTTTGCCCTCTACGAGCGATCGCATCGTTGGCAGAAATTGCTGCAGAAGCGGTTATTGTTGACTCAGCTACAATGCCTTGTCGTTTGTTATTATGTCTCCCGTTACATGGGTCGACCTGACTTATTCGATAAGTGTATATTATGTAATATTAATTACTGCATAAATATGCGATGAACATTCTCCCGGCCGTTGAACTGGTGTTCAACCATCGCCCAAGTTGACTGAAAAGCGGCGTGGAAATGGGGATCGGCGGTGATGATCCGCGTGGCTCTGCTTGGTTGATTGTTGACGGCCTTGGGTTCCATGATCGATACTTCTTCCGGAGAATGAACGCAATAATCAATAGCATTGATATTGCTAGGGCAGCATAAGTAGCGATTTGATGATGCTGCACTGTGTTGAGATGGTGTGGCAGGCTTTGTTGATTGATTGCCACTAATTGCAGGCGTAAATCTTCCAATTCTTGAAGATAGTCTGATGTCTGGTTCTCCAATTGTGCAGTTGCTGGCGAGGGGGTGTCGTTGGTAAGCGTATGTCCCCAAATCGAGTGTAGGTTGATTTGACTTCACTGATTGTTGTGCTGAAGGTACTGATGCTTATTTCTGTATTGCGAGCAGTGCATCCAGGTGACAGTGAGAGCAAGCCAGTTCCTTCTAGTTGTATGGTTGATGGAGACCCGTTGCAAACTGCCTGAAGTCTCATTGTAGAGTGTGTTGCAAAAATCCATTTATTTGCTTGCTGAGTTTTGGACCACACCATGTCCGCCTTCGTGTGGGTCACTTCACATAAAGGTGCTGTTTTATTGTTAAACAGCTGAAACTCACAGCGATTGTCGACATTGAAGACTGTTTGATGATCAAAGCAGATGTATTCTGCGTTGAGTAGTTTAAAGCAACGTCGAAATTCTTCTGGAGTAAATCCCATGAATTGATCTCGGTGAGTGTTTACAGTGATTATGGTCGTTTTGAGATTGAACAAGCTCCAACTTGTTGAGTCCCAGACAGGAATCGGCATGATACTGAAAACTTCGAGCTGAAATGTTGAAACTAACGGTAGTGTCACCTTGAAAATGACGTGTGTGGTAGTCAGTGTTCCTTCAGCTCGCATTAGCCTGTATAATTGTATCACATTTTGTGTTGTGACAGGCAACATTTGATCAGCTGGCAAGTGATCCCGGATTTGGTCTAGTTGCTCTCTTAATTGCTCAGGAGATACTAGCGTTGGGCTTATTGTCCGATGGTGAATGCCGATTAATACATCAGATATGTCAGACTGCATACGTTGAAGACTCGTTGTCAGCAGAGTTAGTTGTGCTGTGAGCCCTAGGTATGACTGAATTAGATGATCGCCATGATATGTTCCTCTTTCTCTGCTGATGGTTGCCACTTGTTGTTCCAATACCTTTAGGCGGTTGTCCATGGCTGACTTATCCTTCCTGATCACGTTCATTGTGGAGTCGACAATTGACGTTTGATTTCGTAGTAGATGTAGCAGAAAGTCTTCGTTGGTTTGTACCTTTTCGATTACTTTAGCCATTTTCTCAGCATATGTAGAGTCAAGTACACCGAATAGCTGGTGTGCCACGTTTCCTACTATATCCAGCGGTGATCTGCGTTGTCGAGAGGCCTTCATTAGCATATTTCCTGTTTGTAGTTCTTTGTACAAATGTTGAAAGTGTTGAAATATGGAGTTGCACGCTGGAACATTTTTTAGTTCAGGGCACATGTGTCTTAGTTCGGACATTCCGGCTGACATGACTTGCATATCCTTCCAATATGGATCCAAGTCGTAGTATACAATCATGGTCCATTCGGAAGTGGTCATTCTTGAGGTTCCAAGTTTCTCATAGAATATTCCGGGCTTGTTTGCAAATTGCGTCACATTTATTGATTGTGAACATGCTAATGGCAGCATGAGAAGTAACACTACCAATGTGGATGTTAGTGTAGGTAATGATAACCTTTTTCGCTGTGTTGGTGGCTCCTTTATTTCCGCAATGTCTTGAATAGCATTTTTGGAGCGTTTTGTTGCTACCTCCTCTGAGAATAATGGGCGAGACGACTGATGGGGCGTTTGTATACGCCGGACGATGTTTTGACATCAACCACTCGTACATGGTTGTCTTGCCCAGGATAAGTTTTGATGATGCGACCCATTGGCCATTTCATTACTGGAAGGTTGTCTTCCTTCACCAAAACTAATAATCCTTCGGTCACGTTTGGAGCGGTGGTTTTCCATTTATGGCGAGTTTGTAGTTCGTGGAGGTATTCCGTAGACCATTGTTTCCAAAATGCATGCTTTAAGCGTGAAACCAATTCCCAGCGCTTAACCAGAGTTTTCTCTTGACGATCGGTGTTGACGTCAGGTGCTGCGGTCAAAGGTTCACCGATCAGGAAATGCCCTGGAGTAAGCGCACTTGTATCCGTTGGATCATTTGACATTGGAGTTATGGGTCGGGAGTTCAGAATTGCTTCAATTTCGATTATGACTGTGTTCAGCTCCTCAAACGTCAAGGATGCTGTTTCTGTGGTTGTAACTAACAGCCTTTTCGCTGATTTTACCGCAGCTTCCCAGAGGCCGCCAAACGATGGGGCCCGAGGAGGAATGAATTTAAAATCCACTTGTTTTTTGTTGCAATGATTTGTGATCAGAGCATGTGCCTTTTCGCTAAATATTGCTTCTTTCAATTCCTTTAGCTTGTTATTTGCGCCGACGAAATTTGTTGCGTTGTCGCAATGAATAGTCTGACACTTCCCGCGTCTGCTAAGGAATCGCCGGAGTGCTGCCAAGAATGCATCTGTGGTTAAGTCACTTACTAACTCCAGATGTACAGCCTTTGTGGAGAAGCAGCAGAATACGGCAATGTATGCCTTATCTGGCCGTTTTCCTCGGATTTTATGGTGGATCATAATTGGTCCACAGTAGTCAACGCCTGCATTAAGGAATGGGCGTGCTTGCGTGACTCTTTGTGCTGGAAGATTGCCCATGATCTGGTGCATCAGCTTTGGTCTGGCTCTGGTGCATCTAATACAGCTATGTATGATGCTTCTAGCCATCGTCTTGTCGTTGATAATCCAATATTGTTGTCTTGCGATTGCCCTTAATGCTTGGGCACCGCAATGCAGATTTTCCTCATGAAGCTCACGCATAATCATTTTGACTATTGGGTCGTTGTACGGTAGCAGGATTGGATGTTTTGCATTGAACGGAATTTGAGCTTCTTCGAGTCTTCCGCCAACTCGGATGAGCTCATCATCTCCTAGTAAGGGAGATAACGAAATGATCGAACTCTTTTTATCCAATGTTTTATAGCGTTTTAATTGTTTTAAATCCGCTGTGAACTCAACTTGTTGAATCGTTCGTAGGATCATAGTGCGAGCACGCCTTAGTTCTCCTGCGCAAAGTGTCGTTGTAGGTGCTCTATTAGTTTTGTAGCAGAAGCGAAACATGTACGCTACAATACGTTGTAGTTTGTTGAACGAGTTGCTATGTCTGCATGTGTATAACTCTTCTCCGAGAGAGCTAGATGCGATTGGCAAGCTGACATGCTTAGCCTTTCTCTCGAGATTGCTGGGCTCAATGATGGGTGGTTTTGTCCATTTATCTTCTGATCCGTGCAAGAATAATGGTCCGTATAGCCATAGACTATGATCCCTTAGCTTGCTTGCTAAGATTCCTCTTGAAAGGACATCTGCTGCGTTGTTGGCTGATGAAACATGACGCCATTGTAATTGGTTCGTCAATGCCTGGATTTTGGCGATTCGATTTGCCACGAATGTGTGGTATGTGGACGCCGATGCGTTAATCCAGGACAGTACAACGGTGGAATCAGTCCAGAAGATTCCTGATACTGTGTCAAGATTCATATGGAGATCCTTTCTAACTCGATTGGTGAGTTCGGCACCTAAAACTGCAGCGCACAGTTCTAGACGTGGTAGGGATTGTTTGGCGGTGGGTGCTACTCGAGATTTTGAGCATAATAGTCGTACAGAGACCTGATTGTTTTTGTAGGTGGCTCGTACGTACACTGCCGCGCCATAGGCTCGTTCCGATGCGTCTACAAAGGTATGTAGATCCTGGGTGACTGGCACTTTTCCATCATATACGTGCCGGGGAATCTCCATTGAGTTTAATGATTGTAGGTCCTCCCGGTACTCCTTCCATTCGTTTTGGAGTTGTAATGGCAGTTCATCGTCCCAATCGAGTTTAATCTCCCACAGCTGTTGCATAAATATTTTTGCCTTGACTATCACCGGGGCAAGGGACCCAGTGGGTCAAAGATTTGGGCCAATTCTGAGCACACGACCCTTTTGGTGATGCGTGTTGCTTGGCTTTTTGAGGTTCGTCCTCGCAGTTGGTCTTGTTTTGGCATCCAAATGAGACCCAGCGTTTACACGCTGTATTGCTCTAATGTTTCACCTAGTTTGACGTCGTTGACAATGTCCTCTTTAGGGATTCCTTGCAAGAGCTGGTCGTTGTTGGAGCACCATTTGCGAAGTTTAAGGCCGAACGGTAGCAATATTTTATTAAGTTCTTGTTGAACTTGTATCGCTTCCTGAATGGTATCCGCTCCAGTAAGACAGTCGTCCACATAGAAATCGTTCTTCAATGCAGCAGATCCAATAGGTAATCTGTGTTGGCTCCGAGTTGCCAAATGATCCAGACATTTCGTTGCCAGGAATGGAGCAGATGTGGTCCCATATGTGACTGTTTTTAAGCGATAGTACCTGATATCTTCAGATGGATTGTTTCTCCAGACTATCATCTGATGAAACTGATCCTCTGGATTTATCCACACTTGTCGGTACATTTTCTCGATGTCCGCTGTGAATACGTACTTATGTATACGAAAACGTAGTAGAATGGACATAAGTTCACTCTGAACTGTGGGTCCGGCATGCAGAATGTCGTTTAGAGACTTTCCACTTGTTGATTTGCATGATGCATCAAACACGACCCGTAACTTTGTGCTGGTGCTCTCAGGTTTGAGTACACAGTGGTGTGGTATGAAGTAGTGTCTCTCCGGCACTTGAGTTGCTGGGACCATCTTCATGTGTCCAAGTCCTTCATATTCATTCATAAATTCCACATAGCCTTTCCAGGTGTCTGGTGAAATCCGTCGCTCTAATGCCAGGAATCGTTTCGTTGCAGTTTCCAAAGACCCCCCCAGGGCTGAAGAGTGTTCGGAAAAAGGGAGTTTTACTATCAACCTGCCATCCGATGCTGTTTGTAAGTTCTCTATAAAGTGAGCTTCGCAATGTGCTTCGATTGGCGTGCGTGGTTTTTCTTCCGTCTCTAAATTGTCCAGAGTCCAGAATTTTTCCATTAGCTCGTTGAGTCCAATTGCACAAATGGATGCGGAGTTGTGTGCAGACCTGATTTTTCCTGCCACAATCCATCCCAATTTTGTATTTTGCAGCAACGGACCTCCTGACTTTGGCTGTTTTTGGTCTGGGAGTAGTAGCGAATAATAGTGTTCTGCTCCGATGAGCATGTCGACCTTTCCCGGTTTATAGAAATCCGGATCTGCCAATGGGCAATTGTTTGGTATGTTCAAGTTCATTTCATCGAGTGCCTGCGCTGGTTGATCAGCAATTATCTGAGGTAGTACGAATGCTTCAATTCTTTGCGTAAATCCGCCGTGAAGTGATTTTATTAGAACATTTACTCGTGCTCTGCTGGTCTTTGACTGACCTCCAATTCCTTCGATGCGTAATGTTGTATCATTAAGTTTTACTGACAACATTGATGCCATTCGTTCAGAGATCAGGTTGATCTGTGATCCTGAATCCAGCAAGGCTCTGAAATTGGCTCTCTGTCCATTGTTTGCTTCTACTGCTACTTTTGCTGTAGCTAACAGGTTGTAATTATTGTTACTTGCTGCGCCAACCGTCGGTGCTCTTGGTTCTGTACTTACGCCCGATGGTATGTCCAAGTGCAGCAGTGTATTGTGTTTTTTGTCGCATTTGAAACATGTCCGACCTGGGCATGCATTTGTTTTGTGGCTTGTTTTAAAACAGTTGACACACAATTTCTGCTTTTGTACCCAATTTAGTCGTTCTGATGGTGATTTGGAGCGAAACTCATCGCATCCGTAGAGCCAATGGCTTGCCTTCTTGCAGAATGAGCAGAGAGGCGTCTTCGATTTTCCAGTATTTACTGTTGCACATGTTGTGCCTTTTGGCTCTTTCCTTGACATTTGTGTCTTTTTGCCTGTTCCTAGAACTCGAACTCTTTGTTCTAGGAACTGAAGCATTGTGTCCAAGGCCTGTATTTCCTTTGGCTTCCCAATGATTGCTCGTACAAGGCTCTGTTAGTGACATCTAGCTTATTTTTGATGACGGCAATCAATATTGGATCCCATGTGGATATATTGATGCCCAATCCCTTTAGTGATGCCAGGGATTCGATAGTTGTAACGTACAACTCTTTTAATGACTTGGAGTCGTCATTAACTGTGTTATAATTTAGGAAGCGGTTTAATACCGTGCTAGCAACGTCTCTGGGATTGTTGTATGTATCAATCAGAATTTCCCAGGCGCTCAAATAGTTTTCTTCCTTTAGATCGATATGTCGGATCAATCTTTCTGCCTCTC
Organism: Drosophila obscura; assembly: GCF_018151105.1. Classification (NCBI taxonomy): domain Eukaryota; kingdom Metazoa; phylum Arthropoda; class Insecta; order Diptera; family Drosophilidae; genus Drosophila; species Drosophila obscura. The sequence continues at coordinate 12,569 of NW_024542798.1, forward strand.
CAGTTACAGTTGTTTTCAGATACCACATCTTCCGAACTGTGGGCATGTTTGTTTCATGTATCATACATGAAAACAGGTCATAGAACTGGGACCATTTCAGTATGTCCCCATCAAACTTGGGAATGTTAATGCGTGGAAGCTGCACGTCATTATTGTTTGATGTGGCTGGTTTTGCCAATGCACTTTGAACCTCTTTTTCCAGGGTCAGGTAGGCTTCCATGTTGTATCCTCCTTCCTCTGGGTTATCGTATTCTTCGTGAATAGTAAAATGGACTTCTTGTGCTTGAATCCATAGTGATTTTATCAAATCACTTGATGTACGTCCTCCCGCCTCTGAGAATTGTCTCAGAATGCGTTTTATGGACGCTACTATGGCCTTTTGTCGGCGACATAGTGAAGGCAATTTGCTGTAAGTCTCCGTGGTGACAGCGTGTTCCTCCATTTCGCCTCTTACTTGGGGTCGGGGTCACCAAATGTTAATGTGTGATTTGTGTGTGTGTTTTGGTATGCATACGGTACATAAACCGTCTACAAATTTGTCGTCGCAACTAGAACTTGAACCAGTTGGACTGCGGAGAGGGATTCCTACGTCGAGCAAATGAGGGTCTGAAGACACGGCGACAGCCTCTGTTGATTGCAGTTGTAGAGAATGAGTGAACAGGCAGTGATGGTACTGTTTCTGATACTGATTTTATTCAACAAACTTAATTTCTATTTATAGGTAACAAAAGGTACAGAAAGTGCTGAGTCTAGTTAGAATATGGTAAAAGGGAATTGGAATTAATATTGAATTAATTTGGATTTAATATGATATTGTGTTATTGGGCAATTGTGATAGTCAGCAATTGCACCAGTGTTTTTGCCCTCTGACGAGCGATCGCATCGTTGGCAGAAATTGCTGCAGAAGCGGTTATTGTTGACTCAGCTACAATGCCTTGTCGTTTGTTATTATGTCTCCCGTTACATGGGTCGACCTGACTTATTCGATAAGTGTATATTATGTAATATTAATTACTGCATAAATATGCGACTGAACAACTACAAACAGGAAATATGCTAATGAAGGCCTCTCGACAACGCAGATCACCGCTGGATATAGTAGGAAACGTGGCACACCAGCTATTCGGTGTACTTGACTCTACATATGCTGAGAAAATGGCTAAAGTAATCGAAAAGGTACAAACCAACGAAGACTTTCTGCTACATCTACTACGAAATCAAACGTCAATTGTCGACTCCACAATGAACGTGATCAGGAAGGATAAGTCAGCCATGGACAACCGCCTAAAGGTATTGGAACAACAAGTGGCAACCATCAGCAGAGAAAGAGGAACATATCATGGCGATCATCTAATTCAGTCATACCTAGGGCTCACAGCACAACTAACTCTGCTGACAACGAGTCTTCAACGTATGCAGTCTGACATATCTGATGTATTAATCGGCATTCACCATCGGACAATAAGCCCAACGCTAGTATCTCCTGAGCAATTAAGAGAGCAACTAGACCAAATCCGGGATCACTTGCCAGCTGATCAAATGTTGCCTGTCACAACACAAAATGTGATACAATTATACAGGCTAATGCGCGCTGAAGGAACACTGACTACCACACACGTCATTTTCAAGGTGACACTACCGTTAGTTTCAACATTTCAGCTCGAAGTTTTCAGTATCATGCCGATTCCGGTCTGGGACTCAACAAGTTGGAGCTTGTTCAATCTCAAAACAACCATAATCACTGTAAACACTCACCGAGATCAATTCATGGGATTTACTCCAGAAGAATTTCGACGCTGCTTTAAACTACTCAACGCAGAATACATCTGCTTTGATCATCAAACAGTCTTCAATGTCGACAATCGCTGTGAGTTTCAGCTGTTTAACAATAAAACAGCACCTTTATGTGAAGTGACCCACACGAAGGCGGACATGGTGTGGTCCAAAACTCAGCAAGCAAATAATGGATTTTTGCAACACACTCTACAATGAGACTTCAGGCAGTTTGCAACGGGTCTCCATCAACCATACAACTAGAAGGAACTGGCTTGCTCTCACTGTCACCTGGATGCACTGCTCGCAATACAGAAATAAGCATCAGTACCTTCAGCACAACAATCAGTGAAGTCAAATCAACCTACACTCGATTTGGGGACATACGCTTACCAACGACACCCCTTCGCCAGCAACTGCACAATTGGAGAACCGGACATCAGACTATCTTCAAGAATTGGAAGATTTACGCCTGCAATTAGTGGCAATCAATCAACAAAGCCTGCCACACCATCTCAACACAGTGCAGCATCATCAAATCGCTACTTATGCTGCCCTAGCAATATCAATGCTATTGATTATTGCGTTCATTCTCCGGAAGAAGTATCAATCATGGAACCCAAGGCCGTCAACAATCAACCAAGCAGAGCCACGCGGATCATCACCGCCGATCCCCATTCCACGCCGCTTTTCAGTCGACTTGGGCGATGGTTGAACACCAGTTCAACGGCGGGAGAATGTTCAGTCGCATATTTATGCAGTAATTAATATTACATAATATACACTTATCGAATAAGTTAGGTCGACCCATGTAACGGGAGACATAATAACAAACGACAAGGCATTGTAGCTGAGTCAACAATAACCGCTTCTGCAGCAATTTCTGCCAACGATGCGATCGCTCGTCAGAGGGCAAAAACACTGGTGCAATTGCTGACTATCACAATTGCCCAATAACACAATATCATATTAAATCCAAATTAATTCAATATTAATTCCAATTCCCTTTTACCATATTCTAACTAGACTCAGCACTTTCTGTACCTTTTGTTACCTATAAATAGAAATTAAGTTTGTTGAATAAAATCAGTATCAGAAACAGTACCATCACTGCCTGTTCACTCATTCTCTACAACTGCAATCAACAGAGGCTGTCGCCGTGTCTTCAGACCCTCATTTGCTCGACGTAGGAATCCCTCTCCGCAGTCCAACTGGTTCAAGTTCTAGTTGCGACGACAAATTTGTAGACGGTTTATGTACCGTATGCATACCAAAACACACACACAAACACATATTAACAGCTCCTATCCTTTATTGAGGGACCAGAACCGGTGTCAGAACCAGTACATCGGAACCAGCATAGGAACCAGCACATCGGAACCCGCACATCGGAACCCGCACTTGGGAATCATCATCGGAACCAGCATAGGAACCAGCCAGAAAGAGATTAAGAGCAACGACAACGGCACAAAAGAGAGCCGAACCACCTGCCCACCCACATCACCGAGCTTGGACCGATGCTCACGCCGTAGCGCAAGCTCACGCAACGATGAGTAGGGGAGAAACGCGCAGACTCTCAGCCACAAGCGCGACCGAAGGAACTCCCACCCACCCACAGAGCCGAGCGAGGACCGCTGCCAACGCCAGCGACTCACCGACTCCCGTGAAGAATAGCGGAGAGATCCGAAAAGCCGAAGCGCCAGCAGAGGCTAGCGGCAGAGAAACCCAGATTTGGGAGCCAAGGAAGGCACGCGCCAAACAGAGGATCGGGAGAGAAGTTTTGACTCTAGAACTGGCCGGTCGCAAGCGGAAAAAAGTAAAGTGAAAGTGGAAGCAGAAGACGAGGAGCGGAACAGGAGCCAACAGAAGTGGAACACCAGGAAGACAGGAGCGGAGCAGGAAGGAAGGAGGGGTAAGCTGGCCTCACGTAGATGAGAAGGAGAAGAGAGATAGGTGCGATCGTAGGGATTAGGGACACACACACACACACACACACTCACACAGACACTAAGCTAGTAGGCAGGAAATAAAGACAACTATTAAAACCTACACACATTCTTTTTTATACATACATGGAAATTTGTAGCTTTGTAGTTTCCGTTCCTCTGCCCCGCTACTCAAGCGTGGAGCCGTAGTCAACTACCTTCCCGTCCCCTCCCTCGCATGTTTGGGAAGCCAGCCAGTGGTGTCGTACGCGGATGCCCCGGCATCCACGAACTGGTCTTCCCTCTCCCTCTTGCCTAACCTCTTCCACCCCGATTGAGCATTTGTTGATTCCGTTCCTCCGCCCCGCTACCCAAGCTACCCAAGCGTGGAGCCGTAGTCCGTTACCTTCCCGTCCCCCTCCCCCATCCTCCTCGCCTACCATCCTTCCTCCCGGGGACGCCAGCTAAGTGAGACAGTACGCGGATGCCCCTGTCTTCACGAACCGGGCTCTTTCCCCTTCCCTTTTGCCTATCCTCCTACATACCCAGGGTCAGCCAGCACCTCGTGCCCTGCCCTCGAACCCAAGCGCGGCGAGGCGTACCACTTCGACGGGGTCTACGTCCCACTGGGCGTGCCCTATGTCCTATCAACCAGACGGCCCGTGACCGTGGCCCATAACTCTGGGCCAACGCGGCCCTACGTTTACGTCCTACCCAAGCGGCACCTCGCACCGCCTATATGCCTCCCCGACCCGGTCTCTATGGTCTTCATTAAAAATCTGGCTGAAAACACTAACACATCATAATCATTATTGATTTAATTAACATAAAAACCTAACATTAGGGACCCCACTAAACATTATAAAGACGACGCTAAAAAGTATATCTAAAACTTAAATGTAAATGTAACGTTGATGTTATGTTATAATGTAATGTTAACGTTAAGCGAGCATAGAAAAAAATGTAAAAGGCAAACTGTGAATGCTAAATGTTAAATGTTAACCCGCTGTAATGGGCTACAAGCGCAAGCTGCTGGATCAGCTGCTTAAGCTATGTAGGAGAGGGAGTGGTAAGGAAAAGATATTATGAGGCATTGAACGGCATAGGCCGGATATAGGGCATGAGAGGGCTAAAAATTACAATAGGTACCTTTTAGTGGCAGTTATATGCCCACTTCATTCCTCTCCAACGTAGAAGCGCTTCGACGTCGGCTGTAACGAAATTAAAGCGAATACCTCGAAGAGAGCGTTACCTCGCTCTCTCTGCACCTACTCTCATCCGCACCGATGCAGCGTCTTGCTCTCTCGCTTTCGCGATATACTTCCAAGCTACGCTATGCTTAGCTTGGCGGGAGTTGTTGGTAACGTGGATGAGGGAATGAAGGAATTAGGTATGAGAGGGAATAAAGGAATTAGATGGGAGAGGGAATAGCTGGATCGCTCTACAGCATTGACTGACGCCTATACTCCTTCCCGCTTTACTTTCCCCTCCCTTTAATGTGAATTATAAGATCGCTTGCGCGGAAGGCGCTGAACTAACTACACTAAAGGGCCGTTACGGCGTTCGCCTGCTCTGTTGCGGCTGATGCTATTGTTGGTGCGTTCCTCTGATGTTGGTGCGCGGACGCTGTTGTTGGTGCCTTGCCACTGTTGCTGGTGCGCCGACGCTGTGGTTGGCGCGCTGACGCTGTTGTTGGCTGAGAGCTGCAGTTTTGGCTTCTGCTTGGGCGCGCTGACGCTGTTGTTGGCTGAGAGCTGCAGTTTTGGCTTCTGCTTGGGAGCGCTATGCCTGATGATGAAAATAAGGCTAGCGCGGCCGTTGCGATTAAAGCCGCTATATGCCGTTGCTGGCGGCTTAGCGCTGCCTGATGAAGCTGGGCAAGCGCGTCTAGCTGAACGCGCGGTTGTTTGCTGGCGCTGCCGGTATGTTGATGGGCTGTTTGATTTTTATATTTCGCCCTTTTGTTTGCTTTCACTAGATTAAATTTTGTTCGAGCGCGCACTTCTAAACTGTCTCAATACTCCTCGGAACTGCCCCTGCCTCATTCTCTCGTTCAAGCCGCGATCGAAACTCCATTCCAGACTCTCTCCGACCCGATCCACTTTGGGGAAATTACCTCCCCTGTCCATGCATTTCACTCAAAGGTCCGTGAGAGAAGTCCGCCTTCAGTTTGGACAGCCCATCCCATTTCCTAAACATACTTTTAGGCCGTCCAGACAAGCCACACTACATTCCTCACTAGAGTTGGTCCACGTACCATCCATTCTTTTGAGGTACCCCACCAAGGGGGCTGTTTTTGAGAGGATGTTACGGAAGCCTTGCGGCTTAAGGATGCGCTCCGGCTCCTTTATTGAGGCGGGCACCCAGATTCTGGGCCTCGGTCTACTGGGCACATCGCTCCAGTCTACCGCGACGAGCTTCGCACCTGCGTAGACCTCTCCAACTTGCACTACCGCTGCTATGTACAGCTGTACGGAGCGCTCGTCTTCGCATGCTACGATCTTTGTATTTCCCTGGAACCTGGAACCTGGATCGGGGTGGCCCAGGGTCTTTCTCCAGCAGCTCGAAGCAGCGGTCGGCCAATGCCGCTTCCACCCACTTCCACTGGTTCCTTGGAATCCTTCCATCTGCACTGCCTCTATCCAGGACACCAATAAGTGTAATTTCTTTGGCGATCTGTGCGAAGGATATATTTGCCAGGACCCTTGAGCCTTTCGCCGCAGGTCCTGGCGTCTCCTGGGAGTGTTGCCTTTTAGGCTGAAGAACCTCCCTTGGTGGCTTCATACTGAAGTCGGGGAGCACTGCCGTGGCCCACTCCACCTTCTTCAACCAGTCGGCCGACGGGCTGGTCTCCGTACTTGCGTTCTGGCGACGGAGTATGTGACCTGCACTCCTCTTTTCGGCGTACGTATATTTAGCTTGGGCGCTGGTCGACGGCAAATCGTCTCCCTCCACTTTACCAGAAGGTCGGGCAGCAGCCCACCCCGGATTCGGGATGGGACCCCATCGAGTTCGTACCGGTGCCTTCCACCGAGCAGAGTTTACCTGCGATTGAGCGGGTTAGGCCAGGCCTTTGGGCCACTGCCTTCCCCTGCTTGGGATTGCTCCCTGTTGGCTTTTGGGGAGTGCTAGTCTCATTTGTTTTTTTTTTTTTTGCAATTAGTTGCTTGTTTTTCATATTATTCCCACGAACTGCAGAGAAGGGGAACGGTCAGCCCGGCATCATTAGAACAGGGGGCTGCCAAGTCCCTGAGCTCTCCGTTCGCGACTGGGCTAGTTTTTGTACCGGGCCCCTAGCCAGGCTGACTTTTGGCACGGGTCGAGTGACACTTTAGTCCGGCCCGGTGTGAGGTGAGTGTTGGGGCTGGGATGTGGGTAGGTAATGTGTCCGGATGGGAGTGTGTGAGCTAATTAATGAGAGGCGTCACCACAGGCGCATCGTCAGTGTTGCTGCATCGCGAACACCCGCTGGCTGTCCGGGACTGCTAATTTCCGGTACTCTCCCTCAGAGCCAACTTAGTTGCTACTCTTTGGGATGCTCGCTTATTCACAGCTGACATACCCACTAGGGTAGGCCGTTCGCTACCCGCAACCTGCGACCCGTCCGGTGGCCTCAGCTAGGCCCCCTCTGAGCCACCTCAGAGCCCAATAGGTTCATCAGATGGAGACCTGTATCTTGTTATAGACTTTAAGACAGCGTTTCAATTGGTTCCAAATTGTCTTTTAATTGAGCAGTTTTCTGTTTCATCTATGAGTGACCCTTTAAGTAGGTCTTTAACTGAACAACAACTATTTCTATAAAAAACTATGCGCCAGTATCCTTCGTTCGCTATTAAAGGTTTGGTGCGCACCATATTAATGTGGCGGACGCGAAACCAATTAAGCAGCCTCATTATTCTGTTTCACCCGAGTTACGACGAGTTAGTTCGCATGCTTAGTCTTGGCGTCATCGAAGAATCGAACAGTAGTTGGTCCTCACCAGTAGTGCTAGTGCGTAAGCCTGGCAAAGTTCGATTGTGTATAGATAGCAAAAAAATTAATGACCTCACAGTAAAAGATGCATATCCCATGCCACTTATTGATGGAATTCTGGCAAGATTACCCAAAGCCGAGTTCATTACGAGTTTAGATCTTAAAGACGCCTTTTGGCAAATACCTCTGAAAAATAAATCCCGCGACAAAACGGCCTTTACTGTTCCTGGTACACCCCTTTGCCAGTTTACAATGATGCCATTTGGTTTAACCAATTCACCTCATACCATGTCAAGGCTCATGGATAAAATTATTCCAGCCAACTTGCGCAATGAAGTTTTCATTTACCTGGATGACCTCTTGATCGTGTCTGACACCTTTGAACGGCATCTGGAGGTATTGGGGATTGTAGCTAACCAATTAAAGATAGCCAATTTGACCAAAAATGTGTAAAAAAGTCATTTCTGTCTGAAAGAGGTCAAGTATTTTGGTAATGGCACCAGTAGTACCGATCCAGAGAAAATCACAGCTATCACCGGTACCTCGCTCAATTAACAAATTCGACGATTCCTTTGGCCTAACTGGATGGTATCATAAATTTATCCGGAACTACGCTGCACTGGCGGCACCTTTAACGAATACCTTAAAGCAGAAGCGTAGTTTTGTTTGAAGCGAAGAAGCCCAAACGTCATTCGAGTTGTTAAAAGATCGTATGAGTCCATTGTTACATTGTGATGCAAATGACACTGGCGTAGGAGTAATTTTGATGCAAAACACTGTGGATAAGGATGAAGGTGCCTGTTGCTTTTATGTCCCGGAAGCTAAATAAATGTCAAAGAAGTTACACAGTTACAGAAAAAGAGTTTTGGCAGCAGTTTTAGCGGTTAAGAAGTTTAGGGCATATATCGAAGGGCAAGAGTTTAGCATTATTACAGATTATGCTTCGCTAAAATGGCTAATGACCCAAGCTGATCTCAGTTCCCGGTTAGCTAGATGGACCTTAAAGCTTCAAGGTTTCCATTTTTAAATTCATCATCGAAAGGGTAGTCTAAACATAGTCCCAGATGCTCTTTCACGTACACATACAGAAGACTTATCGTCATTAGTATTGGCCAGTATTGTGGATCTTCAGTCAGAAGAGTTTAAGTCACTTGAGTATGTATCCCTCAAAGCCAAAATTTAAGAAAACCCTTCCAAAACTCTTGATCTGAAAGTGGTAGACGATTACATTATCGCTGCCAAAGACAAAATAGCGGACGATGTGTGTTGGAAGCTTTGGGTAGCAAGAGGACTGGTCAAAGAAGCCTTAAAAGATGCTCACGAAGACCCACTAGCATCACACTGTGGCATAAATAAAACTTTACAGAAACTTAGACGGTTTTAATATTGGCCCAATTTGGTAGCTGATGTAAAAGCTTACGTAAACCAGAGTCATGTGTGTAAAATCACAAAATATCCCAACCGCACTCTGCGACCTCCGCTAGGGAACACTGGTCAATCTGATAGGGTTTTCCAGAAACTTTATGTCGATTTTCTTGGACCTTATCCCAGAAGCCGTTCTGCTCATATAGGAATATTTATCGTTTTGGACCATTTGTCTAAGTTTCCTTTAATAAAGCAAGTAAAGAAATTTACGGCTGATATAGTAAGGCGATTGTCGCTTCGGACAATGGTGTGCAGTTCAGATCGGAGATTTTTAATTCTCTGCTAAAAAAGTATCACATTGTACACACTTATACTGCGTTCTACGATCCGCAGGAACCGCCAAAATTGAAATTTCTCTCGGCGAATATCGTAGCTTTTGCTAGCGCCACTAGTGTTCATGATCGGCGGTGCAAGGTGGCAACGATTGGAAGTGAGAGTGTTGTAGCCACCTATTGATGTTAATTATTTGGCAATGGCGGAGGGGGCACTTTCGCTGTTAACAGGTTCTGGTAGGGGAGACCAGCTACTGTCATGGTCTTTTCTATTCTGGTCTTCACCCGAGGAGGTTACGTCTCTGAAATAAGTTTTCTCGATTATCTAAAATCGTGCCGAGGGCAAATCAAATTTTCGGCTCCATAGTTAAAAGAGATCGGAGAAATTATAAGTGGACAAAATTGTAGAGCAGCAACGAGATTACAATTTGAAATAATAAAGAGTGCCAATCGCCAATAAGCGGTAAGTCGGCCAGATTTTGTTTTCAAATTTTTGGGCAACCTGTAGAGCAACCATTTTTTTTCTGTATGTGCAATTGCAGAATTGGCACTTAGTGCAAATTTTAAATTTGAATTGCCAAGTCCATCGCTGGCTCATTTGCAGCTGACCACCAAATAACCAATTGAGATCGACTCGCCGAACCAAACCCAGCAACAAATCAGCTGGCATGCATACATGTGATCGGGAATTCGCCGCATTCTAACATGCGTGACTAAGCTGAGATAAGACCTTTCTGCCATTTGGTGACAAAGAGATCGTCGGGACGGAGAAGCGGCGGAATATAAACCGAAATATTTCGGGTTTATAAAATACCTTTTCTTTTATATTTTCATCAGGTTTCTTTTCGTCCATCTGAGTGATAAGTTTATTACTGGTAATGCAAAAGCAAGTGCACAAGAAAGAAAATCCAAATTGAATTGAAAAGAAAACAAACGCAGAGGAGCTGTATTTGCCATATACAAGGGAGCCGCTAAAAATAGCATATGTGTAGTAAAATGGTTACAAAAAATTTTGCGCAGGCCTATATGCCGTTGGCTTCTCTTCCCCTTCTTGCTTATTCTTGTGCTTTCTTTTGATTTTCTTTGGTTGTTACAGCAATTATAGCCGAGTCGTCGCGTCGCATCGATAAAAGCGCTTTTGGAGATGGATGTCACGTAAGTAAGAAACACCAGTAATTATTTTGTTTAGAATGCATGCATAAAAGTAAAAGTGAGGGAGAACCCAAGTTACAAATAAAACGGAACAGTAATTGTACCCCTCACAGTTTTAAAGTCATAATATAATTCTTAACACAAGGCACAGTTTTAGTAGAACTGGAACGTAAAAAGTACAGTTTGACGGTCTCGATTGGAGAACGGGTTTAATTCGAACAATTTTTATTCATTAATTTCCTTGTTTTTTTTTTGATAACTCTTTCTTTAACTTTTACCTATATTATATCTAAATTTGTAATCTTTATATTTTTACCTAGTTATATATCAAAACATTTTTGTTATTTTCGAATAGCCGACCTAATTATACCTTTTGCCATTTCCTGGTTATATTCTGTGAAAATTTAGAATAGTTTTTCTAATTAACGAAACCGAAAGACTGTGGGTGGCGTAAAGATTTATTAAAAGCGGGGACGAAATAATGTAGGTGCGCTCGATCGAATTCAATTTCAACGATTATATTCTAAAAATTCATTACACTTCATTCTATGCATAACTAACCTACGGTGGCAAAGCGGTGCGAATTCGCCTTGAGCGAAAGAGCGAGCTTTTATTGCGCTCCCGCCTTGCCCTAACCTACTTACACTAGACTTCAAAACAATTCAAAATAATCTTAACATAAAACATTGACTAAGACGACGACATGACGAAACACCCCCGTTGAAGGCCTAGGCTTCAACCCATTGGTAGCGGCGCCAACTTGTGGATGGCCCGCCGAAAAATGCCACCATCGCTCCTCCTAAGGTCGACGACCCTGACCATGCCGTCCTCCCCGGCGTGCGTGGCGATCACCCTCCCGAGGAGCCACTCCTGTGGAGGCATGTTGTCCTCGGCCACGAGGACGAGGTCTCCCTCCTTGACGTCGGGTTTCCGCTGGTGCCACTTGCCCCGAATTTGAAGTCCCAGGACATATTCCTTGGACCATCGCCGCCAGAACGCTTGCCTGACTGACGAGGCAAGTTGCCATCGCCGCAAGCAGCTGAGACCCTCCTGGTCCGGAGTCCGCAGTGCTGGGGGGGCGATGAGCGACCCGCCTGTCAGCAGGTGCCCGGGCGTGAGTGCCTCGCCGTCGCTGGGGTCCTGGCTGAGGGCTCCCAGCGGCCTGGAGTTCAGGACGGTCTCGATCCCGACGAGGACTGTGGCGAGCTCTTCGGCGGTCAAGAGCGCGCTGCCTACCGCCCGTAGGAGTAGGCTCTTCGCAGACTTGACACCTGCCTCCCAGAGTCCTCCCATGTGCGGCGCTCGAGGCGGTATGAACGCAAATTCGCATCCTTTTCTTGACGCGAATTCGCGAACTGCGTCCGCCCCGTCCTCGAGCGCCTTCTGCAGAGCGCTGAGGTGGCGGCTCGCTCCGACGAAATTCGTCCCGTTGTCGCAATGGACGATCTGGAGATATCCTCGGCGCCCAACGAACCTTTGGAAAGCCAATAAAAAAGAGTCAGTGGTCAAGTCGGATACAAGTTCTAAGTGAACCGCTTTGGACGCAAAACAAACAAAAAGCGCGATATAGGACTTGTATGGGGGCCTTCCTCGAATTTTCGATGTCGTCGAGACGGGTCCACAAAAATCAACGCCGCAAATTGAAAATGGGCGGAGAGCACGGAGCCGGTCTGCGGGTAAATTTCCCATCAGTTGCGTCAGCAGTCGAGGCTTGCATTTAAAGCAGCGGATACACGATCGAACTGTCTGACTGCAGACCTCCTGAGCGTTTACGATCCAAACACTCTGTCGAAGGATGCTCACAAGTGCTCGTGGGCCGACATGAAAATTGATATGGTGCAGATGACGAACATAGCTCCGCACGAATTGCGAACGCTTCGTCAAAAGCAATGGAAACTTGGCATCGTATGATATAGGAGCTTTAACTAGTCGCCGCCCTACTCTCAACAACGAAAAAGTACACCAAGTACCAGTGTCTTCATGGATGAAAAGGTTCAACCGCTGAAGACTAGGACCAACTCTAGATCCTTTCCGAACTTTGTCGATTTCCTCACGATACTCGTGATGTTGGATAACTTCAACAATTTTGCGAAAGGCTTCATCATACTCGGTCGGTGAAACCGTTTTTTCAAACGTTATGCTCGGGTTCTTACATTTTTTTATAAAGCGGAACATATAACAAAACACTCTAAGCAGCTTGAGGTGTGACGAGAATCCCTCGATGACATCTACCAAATCCGAAATTTCTACCGCAGCGGTCAGCCCGACCGCGTTCTTCCTCTTCTCCAGCTCGACATCTTCTGTAAGCTCGAAATGAGGGTTTTTTGGCCAGGTCTCTTCTTCATCCTTCAAAAATGATGGTCCTTCAAACCAGATTGACTGGACGATTTCTTTGACGTCACAACCTCTTGACACAATATCTGCAGGGTTCTGTTTTGTAGGGACATGCCGCCACGTAGCTTCATCTGACCACTCCTGAATCTCAGCCACCCTATTCGAGACGAACGTCGACAACGAAGATGGATGCGACCGAATCCAGTGAAGAGTTACTTCAGAGTCTGACCAATAAACAGCTCGTTCGATAGGGACCTTTAATAGGGGCTTGATTCTGTGACAGAGATCCGCGAGAAGGTGAGCGGCACATAACTCAAGCCGTGGGAGCGTTTTGGTCTTGAGCGGCGCTACTTTGGACTTTGAAGTCAACAATGATATTTTTAAACCTTCTGCAGTTCTGCTACGGACATAGACGCACGCTCCATAAGCTCTCATGGAGGCGTCAGCGAAGGCATGTATTTGGATCGGTGACATCGGATCGGAATACACAAACCGAGGTATGGATATCTCTTCCAATTGAGACAGTGTATTTTTCAACATATTCCATGCTGTTTCCAAATGCATCGGAATCGACTCATCCCAATCTAGTTTGTTAAGCCAAAGTTCCTGCAATAGGATCTTGCCCTTTATGACGATAGGACTTAACAATCCAAGGGGGTCGAACAGCTTCGATGTCACCGACATTATGTTCCGTTTTGTCGCTCGGAGACCCATGACTTCATTGTCAATTTTAAACTGAAAGGCATCTTCCTTAGGCAACCATGAGATTCCTAACGCCTTAGTCGATTCTGAATCCGAGATCGTTATGGGTTTTGCTGTGCTCTCAGATGCGGTGATTTCAGGTGAGTTCGAAAACCACTTCGCTAACTCAAACCCTGCGGTCTGAAGAACCTTAGATACTTCGGACTTAATTGCCCTTAGCTCCTCTACGCATGCAGCACCAGTCAACATGTCATCAACGTAAAAGTCGGACCCAATAACGTCAGCAGCTTTAGGGAATGATAGCTTCACAGACTCACTCAACCTTTTTAAACACCGGATAGCCAAAAAAGGGGCTGGTCCAGTCCCATAAGTCACGGTGTTAAGCTTGTATAATCTCAAGGACTCAGATGGGTCTCTTCTCCACACTATCATCTGAAACTGCCTATCCGCTTCATTCACCATCACTTGGCGATACATCTTTTTCACATCGGCAGTCAGGGCGAACCTGTGCAGACGGAAGCGGAGCAGTGTTGAGTATAATTCCTCTTGAATGGTCGGTCCGACCATCAGAATCTCATTCAAGGCCACCTGAGAGGACGTCTTCGACGACGCATCGAACACGACGCGAAGCTTGGTGGACGTACTTTGGGGCCGAAGGACACACTGATGTGGAATTACGTAGTGTGGAGTAGAAGGAACCGTATTGTCAGTCGGTGACATATGACCTAAGGAGAGGTACTCTTCCATGAATTCCAAGTACATTTTCTTCAACTCAGGGTCACGAGACAATCTTCTTTCGAGCGATAAAAACCGCCGTTTAGCAACCTCAAAGGAGTTGCCCAAACAATTTGGATCTGATTTAAGCGGCAGCCTTACTTCAAACCGACCTGATGGCAATACCTGAGTCGTCTTCCGAAAGTGATTTTCACATAACGTGTGCTCAGGCGAAATAATTTTCTTTGGAGATGGCATTTCTTCCAGTGACCAGAATTTTTGCAAGGTCCTGTCAATGGAAACTAACAGCTCTTCACTGCAACTCAAACTGTTTGCCGTTTGGGGGGCAGAACTTTTGGAAACATATTTTCCCGAAACAACCCAGCCAAGAAGGGTCTTCTGAAGAGTTGGATAGTCAGGACCTTGCTTGATTTGACCAACAGCTAATAACTCAAAGAATGATTCAGCTCCAATCAGCATGTCTATTCTTTGTGGCTTGTAGAAATAGGGGTCTGCCAGTGGTAGGTTCTCTGGGATTTTCCAATCAGTTACATTAACTGACTGGTCAGGATGATAACCTGAAATTGATTTCAGGATCCAAAAATCAAAGGAGAACTCACTACCATTTATGCGCGACTTCACCACAGTGTGTATTTTATTCTTTACTTGAGAAATGGATTCACCAATACCAAGCAAGTTAATACACGACTCCTCTCTACGGATCTGTAAGCGGTGGGCGAGGTCTTCCGTGATGAAGTTTGTTTGGGATCCAGAGTCAACGAGAGCTCTGGCCAAAATGTGTTCACCATTTTTTGTTCTGACATTTACGATCGACGTAGCCAAAATCACCCTGTCCAACGAAGTCGCATGCAGAGCATGAGAGGTGGAAGGGTGGTCCTGATTTAAAGGAGGAGACGAACTCTCTGGGGGTGGCGGCAACGCGAGACTATTATCAGTCACTGTGTATCGATGCAACAATGTGTGATGTGAGCGGCCACAAACTCGACATTTGGCGACCTTGCATCTTACAACAGTGTGACCCTTTTGCAGACAATTTATACATAAGGACGCAGACTTTGTGAACTCGAACCTTTGCATAACCGAGAGACGTGAAAATGGCGTGCAGTTGGCCACTACATGGTCTCCCGAATTGCAATAGCTGCATGTTCGCTGAGCTCTACTGTTGGGGGGAGTGGAAGAACAAGCAAATGAACTGCGATTGTGCGACTTGCTTGGCATGACTTTTTCTTGCCTTGGCTTTGTCGACTCTTCCGCAGACAAATGCTGGTATCGACGATTTAAAACTTTTTCAAAGTCGGACCAAAGCGGCAACTTTTCAAAGTCAAGCTGTTCTTCCCACTGCTGTCTAGTCACTGGGTCGACTCTGTTCAAAACGAGATGAATGAGTATTGCATTCGAAATCTTCGTATCGTCTCCTATCGATAATAATGAACCATAGATCGATGACACTGTATCGATGAGGCTTCTTAGGGACGATGCCGGACTGTTGCGAGATTTTTGGCAGATTAAACAGTGCGGAGATTTGGTTCGAGAATATTAGACATTCGTTGTCATATACTCGCTTTAGGCTGTCCATGGCCTTTGCATAATTGGCCTCGGTGACTTGGAACGCCTTTATTGTTCCTAATGCTTCATTAGAGAGGCACGAAATTAAATGATTAAATTTTTCGATCACCGGTATACTCTCATCATTATGAACAAGAGTCTCAAAAAGGCTAATAAAATTTTTAAACTCCGAATATTTACCACTAAATTTTGGTAGTGCCAATTTCGGAAGTCGAGCACGAGTTGGGGCTGTAGAAGCTGATACCGAGGGCGGCGGATCGCTTGTTAGCTTCAAGGCATCGATAAGCGACATTATCTTTGCCTTGGTTACAATGGCCATTTCTTCCAGCTCGGCTCCAAATTCATCTTTGCTATCAATTTCTTCTATTTGCTCCTGCAATAGGTTGGCCTTGTTAATAGCAGAATTCAGAACATCGAGTCTGCATTGTAGCTCTGTCAATTTCTGAGCTTACTTTTTAAGTCATCGAGAACAGACTTATTTTCTTGTGCCATTTTACTATTTATAATCTACGCGACGAAAACCAATATTTTTGTAGATAAAGAAATAATAAATGTTCAAACAAGAAAGAAAATCGAGAACGACAATAATTGAATGTCGAGGCACGAGGTGTATAGTTGGTTGCAAGTGACAGCCAAAACGATATACCCTCACACTGTAGGGTAGCTCGTAATTTTCCAAGTGAGAGCCGAAAGATATATACCCTAAGAATGTAGGGTAGCGCGTCACTTTCCAACTGAGAGCCAAAACAATATACCCTAAGAATGCAGGGTAGCGCGTCACTTGCGAAGTGACAAGAAAAACAATATACCCTCGAAAAACAGGGTAGCGCGTCACTTGGCGCTCCGTTTTGATCAAGCGCGGCAACGAAATTCTCCCACCAAATACACAGCAAGCAACGGTGGATAAGCGAAAGCGAGAGACGAAAAGAATGCACCGGTGCAGCTGCTTGTATGTATGTATGTATGTATGGAAGTAAGTTTTATACACCGCGGCTTGGGTTAACGAACCAACTTTTTGGCGAATTTAACACAACGTGAGTGGAAAGGGGGGGGCGACAGTGATTGCGGTAAACGATATATATATAATTGTGCGTCCAAATAGCGGTTCAAATAGAGTATGGTATGGTTTTTGTACATATGTGTTATATGGTGTTATATATGTATGTATGTGCACTAATAAATTAAATGCATGCAAATCAAACTCTACTATATCATACGGCTGTGCCAAGAATTGAAAGCGAGGTGCAATTTTTCCAGCACAAGACAATTTATATATGTATTTATGTATGTCTTCGGCTCTAGCTTTCAATTTTTTGCACAAATACTTCAGGCTCTGCGTTCGGATCTTTAAGTCCAGCTGCCACTTTCCTCTTGCAGTCCGTGCAATCACAAGGGGCCATAGGTCTCTTGGGTTGCAGCAACGGTGTCTGATGGTGAAACGGCAGGTAACCAGCAGGGTAGCAGCAACGATTAGCAAGCGGGTGAGGGTATTGCGCAGCCGACACGATGGATTTGGCAAATCTTTTGTTATTTGATACACACACGACGCGGGCAACTATACAATACTTTTTATTCTATAACATAGAATTAATTAGTTATATTATTTATAACTAATGTTGGCGTATTTACACTGTTACACTGTTTGTGCTATCACTGTGTCACTGTCACTATTATTTGTTGCCTTTATTTTTGTTCTTTATCGTCCACCCGGGGGCGCCATGAAAATTTAGAATAGTTTTTCTAATTAACGAAACCGAAAGACTGTGGGTGGCGTAAAGATTTATTAAAAGCGGGGACGAAATAATGTAGGTGCGCTCGATCGAATTCGATTTCAACGATTATATTCTAAAAATGCATTACACTTCATTCTATGCATAACTAACCTACGGTGGCAAAGCGCTCCCGCCTTGCCCTAACCTACTTACACTAGACTTCAAAACAATTCAAAATAATCTTAACATAAAACATTGACTAGACGACGATATGACGAAACATTCTGAATTCGTATCTTGTTGAAGTCCGAAATGTTAGAGTTTTTGGTTAGGAAAATTGAAAATCTGTCTTTAATAAATAAGTTTTAATTGAATTTTAATATGTTCTAGTTTGTTCGTGTTGTGGGGAGCCATGCCTCGCCGTAGTATGGAAGTAGGTAAAGGTGGTGGTTGTTTCAGTGATCATCGGCCACTAATTTGGTCTTGCGGCTAGGATGGTCATGGTAGGGTGGGCAGTCCGCTGTCGTAGCAACATCAACGCAGCATTACAACCACACTTCAGCTGGTGCAAGAACATCATGCAGTGCAATACATATCTGTGCAATAAATAGTCAATTTTACTTTTTTCCCAATCTTTATTTTTGCTCTGTTCAGTCGATCTTGTGTTAAACCAGCACGCGAAACTTTAATGCTATTATATATGTACAATGGGAGCAGGTATCACAGTGGTCTTTCTTAAGAGTGGATCGTTTGCTATAGGCAATGAAAGTGATTCTGTGACATTTGGCGCTGCTCTATCTGGTGAAAGTTTTACTGCGAACGCAGCCAGCACCCAAGTCCCTGTTTCGGTATCTCGTATTTCCTTCATGAGACTGAAGGCTAGAGCTATTTTCGATCGGCTAGAGTCCATACGCACAGAGATGGATACTGAAAAGTTGCGCCAAATGGATGAATACGACTTGCGAGGGCTGCTGGAATAATTGACGGAGCATATTCCAATTTTGTTGTGGCACACACCACTTTGGAGGAAGTGGATTTTGAGTCAATGTCCAGTGAAATTCCTGCCAAATTCGACTCGTCCATATTGTCGTTGGAAGTCGCTCGAGTAATAAGCATTGTTCCACATTCAACGCCAACTTTAGTGAATCGCAGTCAATAGTAATAATGTCCAATCGATCTCGGTTACCTCATCTGGAGCTGCCCAAATTCAGTGGAATTTATACGGAGTGGGCCAATTTCTTCTTCATGTTCACCGCGATTATTGACAAGGAGTCTGAGCTGAGCTCTTTCGAAAAGCTGCAGCATCTACGTTCCTGCTTGAGTGGCGCAGCCCTGAATACCATCAGCTGGTTGGAAGTAAATGAAACTAATTATATCGTAGCATTAGACATTCTGAAGCAACGCTTTGACAATAAACCTTTTATTTTGCAGGCACACATCAGAGGCATATTCGTGCTATGGAGGCGCTTGCAAGCAAGGAAAAAGTGGCGGATTGTATTCTCGTGCAGACTGTTCTTCAGAAGCTGGACAAAGCCTCTCAAAATAGATGGGAGGAGTCTTCGTCGAATCAAGAGCTGCCATCTTGGGAGAAACTATCTGGATTCTTGGAAAAAAGATGTCGAACGCTTGAAAATGCGGATCAATCTATGCAAGGACAAGATGGTCATGTTGGCAAGTCAGGAAAAACCATGAGTACGCATCAAAGAAAGTCGTTTGTAGCATCGAGCGCTCCAGTTTCCTGTGAATTGTGCGAGAGCACTCATCACATGATTGCCAATTGTCAACGGTTTACAATTCTATCGCCGAATGATCGTCGCCTGGAAGCCAATAAGCTCTTGCTATTCCTTAATTGCCTACGGAAGGCCATCAATTGAGAGATTGTAGATCAGGTCCCTGCCGCAATTGCCGATCGAAGGACCACACTCTTTTGCATTTCATTCGTCCAACAGAGGCTGCCCAATCTGTGCCTCCAATTGAAGCCTCACCAGCACAACCAAGTTGCATTATCGCCCTCCTTGCCTCAAACTTTTATGTCCCACAATCATCTGATGCTATGCTTTTAGACCCCGCCGTCGCTATCGTAAAAAACAGTGTTGGAACTTTCGTGCCATGTCGCGCATTTTTGGATTCGGGACCGCAATTGCATTTCATAACTAGTCGTCTAGCTAATCAGCTAAAACTTCGAACAACCAAATCGCTTACCGCTGTCTCTGCCATAGGAGATGCTAGCTTCCCAACAGAAGGTATCTCGGTGGATCTCGTTCTGAAATCGCGCTCACCACTAGCATCACTGCCGTCGTTGCCAGGACCTGACTATACCTGCTAATATCCAGCCTGCTGACCCTTTTTTCGAGTGGCTGTGTGTGGGGCAAATTCAGCTGGCGACTGGACTACCGTTGCTGCAGAAGACACATCTAGGATGGATTTTTTCTGGTGTCGGGCACTCGGCCCGACCATTGTCGGCCATTGTCCCAGCTGAAATGAATCCGGCTGACATTCTGTCAAAGGGAGCAGCGCCTCAGGAGCTCTTGCAGTCTAGTTTGTGGATGAATGGACCTTCCATCTTTCAAGGCGAAAGAAGTAGCTGGCCTGAACGTTGTTTGCCCGAATTCAGTCTTCCAGAAATTAGACATCGAGTATTGCTGTCGTCTGAGCGTGTCGACATCTCGTTTAAGCACATTAACTCATTCGGAGTCATGATGCGCATTTTTGGGTATATTCATAAGTTCATCAGTAAGAAAAAGTCACCTGATCTCTCGTCTGAAGACCTTCGTAAAGGATCGCATTTGTTGTGTCGCATCATTCGACGGGCACACCTGTATCCTGTGTGGAGTCCTCCAGCAGCATTATATTTCTCTCGCCTTTCATAGGTGACGTTGCTTTGATTCGTGTTGGTGGTCGCTTGTGGCACTCAACTCTTGGCTTCGATGCACGCCACCCAATCATTTTGCCCAGGGATCATCCATTGACGTTCGCCTTCATCATGCACTTTCATCGGAAGCATTACCATGCTGGTCGGCAGTCGCTACTGAGAACGATTTGCTTGCAGTTCTGGCCCATCGGCGGCATGAAAACTGTTGTTCGAGCGTTGCGCAAGGAACGAGTTGGAGAACCTTCGTTGGCTGTTTATGAGCGAGAAGCATCGTGATGCAGTTCATAATCATTGCATCAACAATGGCTTCAATTGGAAGTTTACCCCGCCTCGCTCACCCCACTTCGGGGGCTTGTGGGAGGCAGCAGTGAAGATGGCCAAGCAGCATTTATATCGCTCCCTGGGATCGTCACTCTTTGGCTTTGACGAGCTGCGGACATTGGTCTGCCAAATCCAGGCTGTAATAAATTCTCGTCCTCTTCTCGCAATTTCAGAAAACCCTGAAGATCTTGGCGTCCTTACACCAGGACATTTTCTAATTGGTCGTCCGCTGATGGAATTTCCCGAGACAGACGTTACGAATCTAAACTTTAACAGACTAGATCGCTGGCAAGGAATCGCCTGTGCTCAGCAGATCTTTTGGATGCGTTGGAGTGAGTAGTATTTGATTCTGCTCCAACAACGTGTCAAATGGCGCACACCGCAGCCATCGATCCAAGTCAACGACATCGTCTGTACCAAAGACGAAAACTTGCCGCCGCCGCCATTAGCTCGGGTGATCGACGTCGTCGCTGGAGCTGATGGGGCTGTGCGAGTTGCCATCCTGAGAACACCATCTGGAACCATAAGTCGAGTTGTCAACAACCTGTGCGTCCTACCCGTTGAGGATCCTGTTAAAAGCCCTGGAGTATGTTCGGAGCACCAGCCGTTGATAGTTCCTAAGAAATTGAGATCACATAGTTACACATCATCTCTTATACTGAAAATCGCTCTCTCAGTACGTTTCAGTACACACACACATAAATGACAGACGTACGAGTGTCGAAAGTGAACGGACGCGTATAAGTTTCCTCCAGTGTCCAAGCAAATTTAGAAGCGAAGATCCAGCTAAAAATAGGGCAAAAGTGAACAACAGGTGTCCAAAGGGAAGGGGTACGTACCGAGTCAGGCACACGCTCCAGGGAAAAGCCCTGAGGGATTGTCAGGCTAAAAAACGTTGCTCCATCCTACGGGGATGGGCGGAGGGGTCACCCACACACAGCTCCTCCCTCTTTCTTAGCCGGGCCAACAACAATTGACAATTTTCCACGCGCAATTTTGCAATTTTGTATTATTTGCTCTTCGCGTCGGCACAAGCAGCTGACTGATCAGTCAGTGTTGGAAAGCGCACAAGTCCTCCAGCTGGCAATATCGGCTACCACTTCATCGTAGCAAGCAGCAGCTGTCAGGGAGCAAGATTTGCACGATCTTGCACGATCCTGCAGAGTCTTGCATACCCATAGGCTGAGCGCGCGGCAGGCATAGGAGTGCATACTTCGAGGCTTATCAAGGCAGCACAGGGGGCGCGAGGGAAAGGTCACGGAACCGACCACTCTCCGATCCCCCGCTCAGGCGGTGTTCCGGTCAACGGAACGTCGGGGACCGTGGAGGGGCGGTATATCCCCCATCATCAATACGCCAAGGGGAAATCCGAGGCCTGCGCGGGAGCCTCCTAGTGCAGACCGAGAAGCGAGAAATGGAGGAAGGAAACCCCTTCGTGGGTAGTTCGGCACTGGCAAGATCGCCACGCCAACTGCTGGATAGGGAGCCAGAGGAGGCCGCATTGGCATTCGGGAAGGGCAGTAAGCTCAGCCGATCACCAGCACCCTCGCCAACCCCACCAACGGGTCAGAGCATGGACTCGGGCTCCAAGGAGACCCCTAAGAGGACTCGGGACCCACTTAGCCCAGCTAGCTCGCAGAGAAAGACGCCGCCCAAGAAAAGCAAGGCCACACAGGACGCAACCTGCCTCGAGAACCTCTCAAAGCTAGGGAAACTCCTGGACGAGGTGACGATCAGGATGATGGACAAAACCTCGCGTCACATCACCATTGCCACGAGGGCAATGTTCGTGCGTATGAAGGAGCTGCACTCGAGCATCCAGGAGGAGAGACGAGCAGCCACATCGAATGGAGACGGCGGGCAGCAAGGCCACGTAGTCGAAGCCTTGTGCGCAAAATTCTTACAGAGGACGCAGAGCGAGGACAAGGGGCAGCAGACGGCAACCGTCTGGACAAAAAATGCCGCAGCGCAGACCGAGCCGTGGCGAAGGCTAAGCCAGCCGACCGGAGCGGAAGCAACGGCAGCGGAGCCGAGTTCGCCACTCACGGGTACAGCCCAGCTGCGTGGCGCCAGAGCATCCAAGAGGGCCGTAAGGAAGCCCTAAATGCGGCCGCAAGAAGAGGAGACGACCCATAGTGCCATCAGTAAGTCCGTGACCAACGAACACCCGGACAAAGGATGGTCTGTAGTGGTAAAAAAGCAGAGGACAGTACGCCGCGTACGTCCCGACGCGGTCATCGTGCAGGCGTGCGGAAAATCCTACAGTGAGGTGCTGGCAATGGTGACTAGGAGGGAGGACAAGCAGCTGTCGGACCTGGGGAGCTGCGTTACAAAGGTACGCCGTACACAAAACGGCAACCTTCTGCTGGAGGTGGCTAAAGGCAGTGCTGAGAGCGCTGAGTCCATGAGAGAGAGCATCGTGCGGGTCCTCGGTGACGCTGCGTCAGTGCGGGCGGCGACGGAGGACAACAAGGTGGCCGTGCTGGAGATACGCGATCTCGACTCCCTTGCGACGGAGCGTGAGATCTGCGCTGCCCTCGCGAGCCAGTTTGGAATTGACGAGGGACGAGTCAGAGTGAGGAGACTACGCCGTGGCTATGCAGAGTCACAGACGGCAGTGATCAGCTTACCCTTCTCCATGGGCAAAGCAGTTCTACAGTGCGGTGAGGTGCGGATCGGCTGGACCGTCTGCAAGATACGGGAAAGAGGAGGCCCCCCAAGGTGCTTCAGATGCTTGGAGCCAGGGCATATTGCAAGCAACTGCAAGAGCACGGTTGACCGGAGCGGATGCTGCATTAAATGCGGACAACAGGGACACAAGGCAGCAGAGTGCAGCAATGAGCCACTGTGCTTCATCTGCTCGACAGCTGGTAGGAAGGAGGTCAGGCATCAGGCCGGCAGCAGAAGCTGTCCAGCCCTAAGTAGCGGGGTCGGAAACGCCAGACCGACATGCGGGTAATCCAGCTGAACCTAAACCACTGCAGAGCTGCGCAGGATCTCCTGGCGCAGACGGTGAGGGAATGTGGATCGGACCTGGCCATGCTAAGCGAACCATACAAAGCGTGCGACACCGGGCACTGGGCCTCAGACTCGTCTGGGAAGGCATCCCTGTGGGCCTGCGGAAGCGACCCCCCCCAAGCTCTGCAACATCAAGGCAGGAAACGGGTACGTGCGTGCGAAAGTTGGGAACTTGTGGACCTACAGCTGCTATCTAGCGCCCAGTCTACCCCTCGATTCCTTCAACCGGATCATCGAGGAAATTTTCGACGATGCACGGAGCCGTACAAACGTACTGATCGCCGGGGATTTCAATGCGTGGGCACAGGAGTGAGGCTGCCAATCCACCAACGCAAGAGGCCGTTCCCTATTGGAAGCGTTTGCATCGCTGGACCTAGCTTTGCTGAACGAAGGCACCCAGCAAACATTCAGCAGGGCGAGCGGAGGCTCCATCATAGACCTCACGTTCTCGAGCCCGTCGCTCTCACGCGAAGCTAGGTGGCAAATGGCAAATGTGTACACAGGAAGCGACCACGAAGCCACGAAGTGCACCATCGGAGAGCGCCTCAGACCTAGCAGAACATACTGCAGGAGCAAGGCCTACATCGAGGACACGCTCGACACCAGAGCGATCGCCAGGTGCCTGCAGTCGTGGCATGCCACACTCGATGCAAGCGCCAACGCGGCAGCCAACCTTCTCGCCACGAGAATGGAGGAGGCCTGCGACTCGAGCATGAGGCAGCGTAAGCCGTTCACGAGGCACCACGAGCCGACTGCCTGGTGGACCCCGGAAATCGCACGACTCCGGACAATGTGCATGAAGGCCAGGCGAGCAATGCAGAGAGCGAGACGTACGGCCCGACTCGACTCGGCACAGGAAGAGTACGGGTCCGCCAGGAAAGCCCTGAAAAAGGCGATACGAAGCAGCAAACGCGAATGTTTCCTCAAGCTCTGCGACTCGGCGGATAAAGACCCCTGGGGCAGGGCCTACAAGCTCGTGGCGAAGAAGCTCTGTGCAGGGAGCAAGGCGCCAACTGAACCCGACTCGGGGCCATAGTGCACGCACTATTCCCAAGCGCGCAGCATACGGGGCTAAGACCGAGGATACGCCCTGGACCGTTCACGGGCATAGTGAAGGTCACGGAAGAAGAGGTGCTGGAAGCCGGGAGGAGCCTACACAGGAAAAAAGCCCCTGGCCCCGACGCAATCCCAAACCGAGCGCTGAAAGTGGCACTAGCACTAGCCTTCGTGGAGGTCTTCAACAAGTGCCTCGAAGAAGGTACCTTCCCATCCAGGTGGAAGAGGCAGAAACTGCTGCTGCTAAACAAGCCAGGTAAGCCACCAGGAGAGCCTTCGTCATACCGACCAATCTGCCTACTGGACAGCGTCGGTAAGGTGTGCGAAAGGCTTATAGCACGCAGGCTTAATCGAGCCATTGGAAAGGAGGCAGTAAGCAGTATTGCTTGCTGGTCACCCTGGACATCAAGAATGCGTTTAACACGGCAAGCTGGGCAAGAACGCTGGAGGCGCTATGGACGGTAGGCATACCGGACTACCTCCTCTGCGTGATAGACAGCTACCTCAGCGACCGGGTGTTGTCGTACGAGACGAGCGAGGGAAACGAAGAGGTACGAAGTCTCCGCCGGAGTGCCCCAGGGATCAGTGCTAGGGCCGCTCCTGTGGAACACGATGTACGATGGAGTCCTCCGACTGAACCTACCAGAAGGCACTACGATAGTAGGGTTCGCCGACGATGCGGCCATCGCAGTAGTGGCCAAGGACCTCGTAGCAACGGAAGCAGCGGCCAACGAGGCTATCCAAGCCGTGGAGACGTGGCTCGACCTAGCGGGACTGCTGCTGGCAGCGCACAAGACGGAGGCCGTCTTGTTCAGCAGCAGGAAGAAGGTGGAGTCGGCCAAAGTGATGGTAGGTGGCCACCAAATCACATCACAAAGGGCCCTAAAGTATTTAGGGGTGATGCTGGACACCAGGCTCTCCTTCAGGGAGCACATGGAGTACGCCAATGCAAAGGCAGCGCAGACATGCCGAGCCCTATCGCGCATTCTGCTCAATACCAGGGGACCCAAACAGGAGAGGAGGAAGCTCATCACGAGCGTCATCTCATCCCAGCTGCTATACGCTGCACCGGCGTGGCTTAAGGCGACGAACGTCTCCAGCTACATGCGAGGTGCCGAGGCAACGCATCGACTCTGCGCCATCAGGATTGCCTGCGCGTTTAAAACGGTCTCCGACGACGCAGCCCTTGTCATTGCGGGTCTGATCCCGATTGAGCAGGCAAGGGAAAGAGCAGCGGCGCATGAGCTGACCCTAGCAGGACAGGTCGATACGAGAGAGGCGAAGGAAGCACGAAGGCAGGAGAGCATCCGCAGATGGCAGGCGAAGTGGGACTCCTCAACGAAAGGTCGCTGGACCCATAAATTGATTCCCGACCTTAAGGCGTGGATAGATCGGAAGCACGGGCAGGTTGACTTCCACCTGACCCAAATCCTCAGCGGTCACGGCTGCTTCCGGTCATACCTGAAGCGCTTTGGGCATGAAACCGAAGACTGGTGCCCAGCATGCGGCCGAGGCATAGAGGAGGACGCCCACCACGTCTTTTTCGAGTGCCATCGCTTCACGCACGAGAGGCATAGGCTGGAAGTGGCACTAGGCACCAGAGTCAGCGCAGAGGGACTAGTCCGCCTGATGGTCTCGGACCCTAAGGCATGGGACGCAACAGCGCAGTTTGCTGCTGGCATCATGCGGGAGCTCCGAGGAGCAGAAAGAGAAAGGAGAGCGACGGTGGATTAAGGAGGAGCGGCTGTGCGAAGCAATGCTTTGCGGCGGTACCGTACAGCATCGCCCCTTCTTCCTACAATCGCCACCATCTACATAGTTGTATAGTTTAGATAAATAGTTAAGTAAGTTATTAAATAAAACCTGAATACAAAAACACACACATAAATGTGGACACACACACATAAATGTGGACACACACACATAAATGTGGACACACACACATAAATGTGGACACACACACATAAATGTGGACACACACACATAAATGTGGACACACACACATAAATGGCCCTGTCTAAGCTGATTGATGGTTAAGCTCCTACAGCTTAACCTCAACCACTGCCGAGCTGCCCCGGACCTGCTGGCGCAAACGGTCCTGGAGCAGAATATAGACCTAGCCATACTTAGCGAGCCGTATGCGAGCAAGCACGAAGGAGTCTGGAAGCAAAGCTCAGACGGAGGAGCAGCAATCTGGAGCTGTGGCCCGCGACCAGGCCAGCTCACTCACAGAGCATCCAGAGTGGGCTATGTGAGAGCTAAATACAATGGAGTATTTGTTTATAGCTGCTACATAGCACCAAGATTAACGCAGCAAGAGATCATCATCCACATCGCCAACGACGCACGAGGAAAATCGCCGGTTCTGATAGCAGGCGACTTTAACGCCTGGGCCACGACCTGGGTCAGTACTAGGAACATGCCTCGAGGGACAGCGCTCTTGGACAAGCTCGTAAACGTAAATGTTTGCCTCTTAAATACAGGAAGCGCCCCGACGTATAGTAAGGCAGGCCGTGAATCCATCATCGACCTAACGTTTGCAAGCCCGGAGATTGCACGCCATTCCAAGTACTGGCGAGTACTGAGCGTGTACACACACAGCGACCACCTAGCGGTGCTGACGGACATCTCTGCTACCAGGAACACCGTATGGAGCCAAAGAGCACTTCAGACAGGCTACAAGGAAGAAACTCTCGACAAAAGGCGCGCTCCTCTCTGCAGCAGGAAGACTCACAGCCATCAGGGATGCAGAAGCATGTGCGAGCGCCATCTCCAGGACTGTCATAGCGGAATGTGATGCAGCTATGGAGGGAAGGAAGATCGGAGGAAGCTGTCACCGCCCTGTACCATGGTGGAACGAACATATCTCGCCAGCCAGGAGGGTGGCCCGGCGGGCCTATCAGCGATCTAGAGGCACCCTGCAGTTTGTGAGCAATGGAGTGGCATTCAAGGCCAAACGGCGAGCCCTAAGAGATGCCATTAGAAGCAGAAAGGCCAAATGCTTCCAGGAGCTCTGCGATGCGGCAGATGCCGAACCCTTCGGGGGAGCTTACAAGCTGGTCATGGGAGTGAGCGAGGAAACCACGGAAGTCACTGAGCAAATGGACAACACCATCACCGCTAGAGAGCTGTTAGAGGTCAAGCAGATACCAAGATATACTGGCAGATACTGGCCAAGCTGAAGAACGGCAACGCGGCAGGGCCAGATAGAGTACCCAATGCGGCATTAAAATTCTTAATCAGCGCACATCCTGACGCATTCACACGGATGTACAACCAATGCCTAGCGAAACGGACAGTGCCGCGAGCGTGGAAACGGCAAAACGTGGGCACTGCATACAAGGTAGTCACCAAGAGGATCAGAGGAGTAAGCGCACCAACACCCACATGCCCCGAGTTGCTGCGACAAGCCACCAGAACCGTCTGGGTACCGGCCAATTTGCCTGTTAGACACAGTGGGAAAGCTGCTGGAGAGAGTTCTCTACAACAGGCTCTTAGCGTTCACAGAGGAGACCGAAGCTCTATCCTAGGCACAGTACGGCTTCCGGAAAGCCCGCTCGACAGTGGACGCCATTATGGCGGTGGTCAACATCGCGACGAAGGCCATAGAGGGAAAAAGATGGTGGTGGGGTACGAAGGAGTACTGCGCCGTAGTGACGCTCGACATCCGAACGCCTTTAACTCGGCCAGTTGGGCAAACATTGAGTCTGCTTTGCGCCGGATCGGAGTACCAGGGTATCTGCTGAGAATTATCTCCAGCTACCTCTGGAATTGGGTGCTAGGGTACGAGACGGAGGAAAGAGAGACAGAATACGAGGTCACGGCGGGAGTTCCGCAAGGATCGGTTCTTGGACCGCTCCTGTGGAACTTAATGTACGACGGGGTGCTTAGACTGCAGCTACCAGCAGGATGCCAGTTAATTGGCTTCTCCGACGACCTGGCACTAGTCGTTGTAGCCAAGGAGATCAAGGGAATCGAGTCGAGAAAGCTGGCTGCACCGTACAGGCTAGCCGCTCTGAGGGTTATATCCGGATTTAGGACTGTGTCCGAGGATGCAGCTCTCGTACTGGAGGGAATGCTACCAGTGGACATACTGCCCAGGGAGATGCACGCCATATACACAAGGCGCTCGGAGCAGGAAAGCGTAGGCGGCGCGGACGTTATCCCTGACACGGAGAGACAACGTTCCATCGAAACATGGCAGGAAATGTGGAACCAGAGCAGCAAAGGGAGATGGACGCACAGACTGGTCGGCAACGTCGGCAACAGCAAACATCATAAAAATACAACACCTCAGAACCCGGAAGCAGAAAATCGCTAACATCAATTATCTGAAAGAATACCACGACCACGACACGGGAGAAACTGCGAACGAAGAAGACACCACGGCTGACCTATAAACAAACAGAGCGGCAAGTGGGGCTGACCCACAGCGAAAGGGCACCGACCCCTAAAATGCAAGCTCCGCACGCCACGCGCGAAAAAAACCCCGGAAAAAAAAAAACAACCCCACATCGAGATACACCGGCCCCTAGGAGGCAAACTCAGCACAAGCGACCTAAACTGCTGAGACACGAAAGGGCACCGACTCCTAAAATGCAAGCTCCGCACACCACGTGCGGACAAGAACACCCCGGAAGGGAAAGAATGACCTAAAACCACCTAATGAGATACACTATATATAGCTGGACCAGGGCTATAGTCAAGCAGCACATCTTCACAAAATACCGACGCACCGGTCAACAAGCTAACGCATCACCAAGTATTCACCCGAAGAGAAAGCACCCAACACCACGATTTCACCACTCCTGATAATCCTGATCCTCACCACCACCACGCAGGCCACGGTAAAAGTCAGTGACTACACCCACGCCGATTACGTACCCGTGGTGGATGGCGACGCCGTCCTGTGGGAGAGATATATTGGTACATTCACCATGTAACCAATATAACCTCCTACGGGGCCTACCTGGCGCAGAGGAGTCCGCCGTATTATTCCCGGGAATCCGGATCGCCACTATCCTCACGGCCGACCTCGAGCACATCAGGACCCTCGTGGGGACGCTGAGAACCCACCACCGGGGAACCAGAAGCATGAACCTCCGCGGAACCGCTCTAAAAGTCGTCGCCGGAACCCCGGACTTTGACGACTGGGAGCAAATTCGAATCAAGCAAGGCCAGCTGATCGAATCCGAGACAGAGCTACGGAGGGTCAACTCGAAACTACAAAACCGGCTCAACGAGCTGACCGGCTACATGAACAGCCTAGTGCAAGCGGAAACCACAGGACGAACCCAGCTGACGGAGACGATACTCGCAAAGAACCGCGTCATCATCAATGACCTGCAGAACTTAATCTTGGGCCTGACACTGGCCAAAGAGAACATCAACAGCCCGACGCTACTGGACGGAGCTGACCTCCAAGAATTCGAGGAACAACAGCTAACCGATATCAGGCTGGTCGAGCTACTAGGGGTTTCCAACATCAGCGTGTTCCAGAGCCCGGACTTACTAACCTTCCTGATCAAATTCCCCCAACCGAAGCGGATCTGCCGGAAGGTGACGATCTTCCCCGTGCAACACAAGCACAAGATCCTGAACTTCAGCGAGGGAAACGCCGTCGCGGAATGTGGAAGTCAAACCATCAGCCTGGGGACATGCGAGACCGCCATCGGCGCCACGTTCTGTAAAGAACGACAAGAACCCACCTGCGCTCAGCAACTAGTGGCGGGGACCACCGCCCACTGCACTACCCTACCCGGCCACCTGGACGCAATCACCATCGTGGATCATGGCACCCTGATCCTGAATGACGCCGTCGTGACCGTGGGGGACAACACAGGCGAAACTAAAAACGTCTCCGGCACATACCTCGTGGCATACACCAGCCGAGTCTCCATCAACGGGACGTGGTATGTGAACCACTTGGGGGGATCTCAGAAGAAGGCAATGGTCGCCTCGATGACAACAGTAAACGTCACGGGGCACCATGACAAGCTAAGTCTGCCGTTCCTGAGAGAGCTGAGCTTGGAAAACCTGAGTGACATAGAAATGCTGACGGTCCAGAGCGCCGCCTCCCACCTCCTCACCTGGGTCGTCGCCGCGATACTCTGCGGAAGCCTATGGTGCTTACGCCGGCGACTCCGCAACCGGACCACCAACAACAGCGCAACGGATTGCGAAGCAGCAACTCCATCACCACCCATCATCAACCCGGCGACAACCACCAACAGCACCAACATAACGCTGACGAGGCCCCAGCGAACGGTGAGGTTTTGCCACACGCTGCCAAACCCGGCCCGCACCGGGGACCGTGCTGAATCAGCACACCGCCCCGCCCGGGAAGACTAGAGGAACGCCGACTACGCGGAAGGAGAAAAGCTGACAACGACCTCTGCCCACGGCGCCAACATACCCAGCCGTGGATCCGAGGTGTCGTCAGTAGGCGCCGGGCGCAACCATGACCAGAAAACAAAAATGAACCCAGCCCTCACCATCATCATTTCGGACGACGAGTCGCGCGACTCTACCGCGGCGGAAAGGACCTGGAGCGACGCCGAGACAGCGTCCGCCCAGGACTCAGACAGCGAGGAGGAAAACAACACGACGCGCGCCGGGCGGAGCAACCCCAGACCTCCGCCACCTCGGACGCCATCCCCCCCCCCGAGCCATCGTACTCCCCGAGGCCAACGAATGCTGACGAAATACCACCCACCGTCACCGAGGACGACGGGGCTGCATGGGGTAACCAACAGTTACCCCCGTCCCCACTGAATACCACGACGGACAGAGACACGGAGGACGACAGTCCTTTTACATGGCCAAACCCGGAGACGTCCCGTTTCACTCGGGACAACCTGTGGTCACCTCCACCCAGGCCACGGTCCACATCTCCGGAGTGGGAGAATCCACCTAACCCTTATCAGCGGGACCCCCGGTACGGCCGAGGAGTCTACCGGCACCGGGGGGACACATCAACATCAACTCGGGCGGAGAACCTACTGAAACCGAAAACTTCACCCACCGAGTGGTACAGGACACGGTAACCACCGACCAAGTGCTGACTCCATGGGGGGTCAGGACAACCACGCCCCACACGCTGGTCGTGGATACGATCGCCAACTAGAGCGACTCCCCCGAGCGGTCCCGACACCACCTCGCCAACACCCACCCGGAAGAAAGGGGGGTGTAACGAACCATGGGTCTACCCATGACTCGTTACATACGGCGAAGTGTCGGTGCACCCGCACGGATGGGGAATAAAAAATATACTAAAGAAAATAAATTAAGTACAGAGTCACAGAGCCAGGACTTAACCCCGGCAGTCACCGAAAGAACAATAAAGAAAGCTAAAACACCCCACCTCTTGAGACAATTGTGAAATCAGCGGCCTACAATGTCGCAATAAGCCAAGCCGACACAATTTCGCAATAAGAGATATCATTGGCACAATTTCGCAATAAGCCAAGCCGACACAATTTCGCAATAAGAGATATCATTAGCACAATTTCGCAATAAGCCAAGCCGACACAATTTCGCAATAAGTTAAACCAGCATTAAAACCACGTCCCACAATTATTGTCACCAATAATCATAAGTTAACAATAAGCAATTATTTGACCTGCTGACCCAAAGTCAGATATCACCTTTCCCAACTGCAGCCCGCACCTACTGCGATGCAGCCTCTGCAAAACACTCTCAATCAAACAAACTGACCCACTAAGCAATTGTCAACGAAGCACCAAGCTTCGACCCACTTACCACGCCCCACAATTATTGTCACCAATAATCATAAGTTAACAATAAGCAATTATTTCCGGGTCAGAACCCCAGGTGCCAGCTGCTTAAAAAGGCCAAGCCCGGCCAAAGCAATACGCAGTCCACCAGCGCACCATTCAACTACGAGTTGAAGTAGCAGAATTTACGTGAATGAAGAAAACAGAATTCTAAATAAAAACCAAGAACAATCCAACAAACAAAACGGTCGCCTCATCATTTCTCGCTGCCTACTACATTCTTTTGCCAGCCAGCCCGACACCTGAAGTCACCTACAAACTACAAATTTTTCTTGTAGCGGACCCTGGACAGACTGATGCTTACCTCAGTCTGAAATAGGATCTCACAACGGTTATTGATCCTTGCTAGCCTATTCTCTTTCAGTGGCCGTGGGTTTTTACTCCACAAAGCTCCGTATTAAGGTGTTAGTTTCCTTAAAGTCACCAAAAAGTCCCTGCTCGGGCGCCACTTGTGAGGTCCTATTTCAGGCTGAGGTATGCATCAGTCTGTCCAGAGTCCGCTACAAGAAAATTTGTAGTTTGTAGGTGACTTCAGGTGTCGGGCTAGCTTGCAAAAGAATCTAGTGGGCAGCGAGAAATTGATGATGCGACGGTTTTTTTGTTTGTTGGATTTTTCTTGGGTTTTTATTTAGTATTCTATTTTCTTCACTCACTTAAATTCTGCTACTTTGACTCGTAGTTGAATGGTGCGCTGGTGGACTGCGTCGTGCAGTGTCTTGGGTGTGTGACTGAGGGACTGCATAGTGCAGTGTACTGGGTGTGTGACTGAGGGACTGCCTAGTGCAGTGTCTTGGGTGTGTGACTGAGGGACTGCGTAGTGCAGTGTCTTGTGTTCGGGCTGATGGACTGCCTGTGTCTTGTATTCGGGCTGATGGACTGCCTAGTGCAGTGTCTTGGGTGTGTGACTGAGGGACTGCGTAGTGCAGTGTCTTGGGTGTGTGACTGAGGGACTGCGTAGTGCAGTGTCTTGGGTGTGTGACTGAGGGACTGCCTTGTGCAGTGTCTTGTGTTTGGGCTGATGGACTGCCTACTCTTTCGGCCGATCCCGGAAATAATTAATTCTTGCTGACTTAAGGTTATTGGATAATAATAATTGTAGGGTGTGGTAACTAGGTCGAAGCTTGGTGCTTCGTTGACAATTTTTAGTGGGTCAGGGTGGTTTTGCTGATGCTGCATCCCGGAAGGTGCAGTTGGGAATTGGGTATTTGGTTTCAAAAAAATGAGTTTTTGCTAACTCTGCATCGCGGAAGTTGAGTGGTAAGTCGATAATTTTATGCTGTCTTGACTTATTGTGAAATAACGCAAATGATACTTCTTATGTAGGCCGTCGATTGCGCAATGTCCCAAGAGGTGGGGTGTTGTTGATCGAGAGTTCTTAATTAATTGTGTGCTGTAACGAACCATGGTTCTAGCCATGGCTCGTCACAAACGGCGAAGGGTCAGCGCATCCACGCTGGCGGGAGACAATAACCAAACTGATATACACCGAGCTAGCGAACCATGGCTCTAGCCACGGTTCTCCACAAAAAGCGGTGTGTCAGCACCCAGGAAATAAAATGGTCTTAAGCACACAATTAATTAAGAACTCTCGATCAACAACACCCCACCTCTTGGGACATTTCGCAATCGACTTACCACTCAACTTCCGCGATGCAGAGTTAGCAAAAGCTCATTTCTTTTGAAACCAAATACCCAATTCCCAACTGCAACTGCACCTTCCGGGATGCAGCCTCGGCAAAAACACACTTCCCCGAACAATTGTCAACGAAGCACCCAGCTTCGACCCACTTACTAGCCCCACATTTATTGTCGTAATCATAAGTTAGCAAGAATTAATTATTTCCGGGTCTCAGGTGCGATCGCCAGCTGCATAAAAGGGCCAAGATCGGCTGAAAGAGTAGGCAGTCCATCAGCCCCAAACACGAATACAAGACACAGGCAGTCCATCAGCCCAAACACAAGACACTGCACAAGGCAGTCCCTCAGTCACACACCCAAGACACTGTACTACACAGTCCCTCAGTCACACACCCAAGACACTGTACTACGCAGTCCCTCAGTCACACACCCAAGACACTGCACGACCCAGTCCACCGGCTCCAAGGCCAAGTAACTAGATCCGCGAGTTAAGTCATTGTAAACAAACAAGAATTAAATAATAAAAGAACAACGCAAAGAACACCAACAAAAAACCAACCACGATTTCTCCAATCAAGACAAGGCCGCTCCAAACCTGAAAGTCACCTGCGATCTACAAATTGTCTTGTAGTGGACCCTGGACAGGCTGATGCTTACCTCAGCCTGAAATAGGACCTCACAAGTGGCGCCCGAGCAAGGACTTTTTGGTGACTTTAAGGAGACTAACACCTTAATACGGAGCTTTGTGGAGTAAAGAGCCACGGCCACTGAAAGAGACTAGGCTAGCAAGGATCAATAACTGTCAAGCACAAAACGCAAAATCCGGTCGCAAGCAGAATTACCACCAACAACACGTTAGTCAGTGCTACTAACCACAGAAACACACCATGGAAGCCCACGGAGCCGGTCAACCCGACGAATTTTGCCCGGAGGGACACCATACCAATCCAGGAGTCACCACCGGCTGGATCTACAAACTCCGGCGGGATGAGCTGGAAGTCCTGGCCGAGGAATTCGGATTCGGAAACGACGGAACAGTCGAGGAACGAAGAAAGAGATTCGCCGCACTAGTCGCCGGAACACTCTCGCAGGATGCCTGGGTTCGACTGGCCGACCTCGAACGGCAATACGCCAGACCAGCAGGACGCTCCAAGTCGCCCATGCCCACCACTCCTGGGCCGTCTGACCAGCGGAAAACCGACCCAAAAGCCGGGTTACCCGGGATTCGGAAATGGGGGATCAGGTTCGACGGACAGGACGATCCACTCGCGTTTCTGGAACTACTCGAAGAACGTGCTCTATCATATGGGGTGGACGCGAATCAGCTGCCCCGGGCCATGACAGAACTTCTCACCGGTCGGGCCAGTCGCTGGTACCGCACCAGCCAACTACAAGGCAGCTCATGGGCATATTTCCGCCAAGAATTCTTGACTTTCTTCTTGCCGCCACGGTATTTTGAACAATTGGAAGACCAGATCCGAGCCCGCAAGCAAGCGGTAGGAGAATTGTTCAAGGATTACCTCATCGAGATTCGTCTACTCATGCACCACGCCAGGTACGACGCAGCCAAGGAACTGAACAGGATCTACGATAACGCCCTGCCAGCATACCAGATGTACGTGCGGCGACACGAACTACAGAGCTTAGCACAGCTCACAATGTTGGCCACCGAGTTCGAGAGCATCCAAGAGCGGACCATCCCGACCACTTTCGCACCCCCGCGGAACACTCCAAGATACGCAAGGCCGGCCACAGAGCAGAGGAATTGCGACTCGCACCAGCCGCCATTTCTGAGTCCCCATTGGGAATCGACAGACACACCAGGGAGACCACCAGCTCATCCAAACAGTACGGCGAATCCCGAAGTAGCCCATCACATGATCACGACCCCCATCATCAACCCGCGCGCAGCCTGTCGCCGGTGTGGTGAAGCGGGGCATGCGGCATACGACTGCCATAATCCCTCCATCCTATTCTGCTGGGAATGTGGCAAACGCGGCACACGGACCGTAAATTGCTGCCGCCAAAACACGTCGGGAAACGACATGCGTCCCCAACTGACACGAGATCAGCCGGGAACGACGCCTCCTCCAACCCGCGACTAAATAACTCTCTACACGTAAGCAACGGCCGGATAGTGGCGATGGTGACCATAGGAGGACACGCAACGGAAGCCACAATCGACACCGGGGCATCCAGAAGCTTCATCAGCGCAAACCTCGCCCGACAACTAGACAACAACACCAACCTGCAAGATGCATGCGTCCGCATACGCCTGGCCGATGCGGCGGTCAGAGAGATCTCACAAGTTCTACTGGCGCACATCAAGCTGGATCAACGAGAGGTTCAAATCCCTCTCCTGGTCCTGCCAAACATGTTGGGACAAGTTATTGTTGGCATGGACTTCCTAGGTGCCACCGAAACGACGATCCAATGCGGTTCCACGCTGCTACAGCTACGAGACCGTCACACCATGCCCACTGAACCCGTGCTTACTACCATCCACGTACAAGACGCCGAACCCCGATGACAGAAACCCCAACGAATCGCAACGAACCTACGCCCACGATCTACCACAACGCACACGGCACCCAATAACGCAACGCAGCACTTAACACCCAAACCAATCGCAACAAATACGAAGCAACGGCATACTACGGAGAACACGAATCCAAGGTCAACACCAGCAAACCGCAATCAAGCAATCAGGAAAACGAGTTCCACGGTCACTACGGAGCAACCGCGTCCTAGGCCAACCACAGGGGACACATACCCCAAACAAACCACGAGGATCTCACACACGAGACAAACACACTTGAACCCGGCGCTCGACACAGGAAGCCCAGGTCCAAGACAAGCAACAGAGCAAGCACGCAGAGAAACCGCATCGGAAGCAGGGAACGCACGGACACCCTCAAAACCGACCGCCAGCAGCGAAAAAGGACAACGGCCACCACCATCCGACAGCCCAGCCACACGGGAAACAGCCACGCTAACCCCACGCTGGACGGGGCCCATAATCGAACTGATCTCCACAGAGCCCCTCAACGAGGGCCCGGAAACCAGGACGATGCCCCCACGATGCCCAGACAGCCGTCCTGTCCAACCCACGGCCGACGCCACACCGATCCTCGCCAACACAATGGAGTACCTTCCGCGTACTGACATGATTCCTAGCGCCATGCAGCGAGCCATGCCTAGAGCCTTGTCCGAGATCTTCGTCGCCCACACAAGTCGTTGCTGCGATACCAGAGGGGTCATCGCGACGCACCTGTTCACGTACCAGTCTGGCTGTAGTATAACACGAGTACTACACCCGGCGTACCAAAACATCATACCCATGGTCGAAACCACACCCATCGTCGCCCACATTAGCGACTACCAACGGAGGATCGAACCGCCCAGCGCCTTCGATACAACCCTCTTACCCGAAGACCCCAGCCAGCCACCTGACTCCGAAACCGTCGATCCGACCGAACATGAGCCCGAACCAGTCCCGGAGCCGTGGCCGCCGGACTTGGCCCCGCAGATCCAAGCATTTACATTCGACAGACCCATCCTACCGAAAAACCCGAATCAAACGTTTGACCCCGGAGCCATCGAACCCACCGAAGACGACCCAGAAATACCGACGGATCCTTGAGCCAACTACCTTTCTTTTCTAATTCGACCCAAAAGGACCTTCACATACTCTTTTATTTGTCTGCCATTTTTGGCATTTATTCAAGGTAGCCTCAGTCATCGAATGATATGAATCAATTTTAAAATTATATACTAAATATCTTGAGCTCAAATCTACTTTTATTAATTCGTTTTCGTGCCCCAATGGTATTGGAATAATACTAAATGTTCAAACATGAACATGTCGATGTACGAGTACATTAAGAAAAGATTCTGTACACAATCTATATATTTCTAAATTTAAATGTAGTAGTACATAAAGTCGATAATTTACGACCGTTTGAAAGAAAGGGCAAAGATGTGTGGTAATAAATACGCGACAAGCAACACACAAGTGGAGATCCGACTGATCAAATGTAGAGCTAAGCATTAATGTTGTATGCAATGAGTTGCATGCACTCAAACAACCCCCACGGTAACTGTAGCCGTTCCATGGGTCTAGCGATTAGAATAGAATATCAATTGTACCACATACATTGTTTGTAAACTGATATAAGGCTCTGATTTTAAGAATAAAATTTAGTTTGAATTTACAACTCAACTCGCAAATGTCTAGACTTTTTGGTCCTTCGAGACTCTCCGTTGTTTCCCCCCTGTGGTAAGAGCACGGAGTTAAACCAGCTCCTTAAAGACTGCAGCACCACTGTCTGGTACCACTGTAGCTCCAAAAGTTGCGAAATAATAAACTCGGGTTTCCCTTTTGTAGTAAGAAACCGAGTATAAAAAATTAATGAAACAGAAGTTTCAAATAAATTCGATAAAATACGTGCTATACAGGCAGTATTTTTGAATTCTTACAATATAATTTATATTGTAGTCGTGTAAAGAAATACGCGGCGGGGGCGTGTTCGAGGCCGAAACATCGAAAGTGAAAATAAAATCCAGCAACATCAAAAGTACAAAGTGAAGTGGGGGTTAGCAAATTGGAAAGAAAAACCAAGCAGCCAAAAAATAAAAATTTTTTTTAAAAGAGTAACTGTGACTGAAAAAAATAATATTTGTTTTGTGTGTGTTTAAAAAAGAAAACCACGACAAAAAAAAAACGACGCCAGTGCCAACAAGCAGTATTGACTATTGCATCAACAACAGCTTCAATAACTATAGCAGCCGCAACTATAGCAGCGGAAACTATAGCAGCGTCAACTACAGCAGCAGCGTCAACTACAACAACAGCGACGTCAGAAGCGGAAACAACAGCGACTTCAGAAGCGGCGACAGCAACTACGGCAGCAGCGTCAACTACAGCAGCAGCGACATTAGCAACTACAAAAGACGGCAGCGGCAGCAGTAACAGCAACAGCAGAAGAAGATTCATCAGCTAAGTTCAGATATACTCGTATTTTTATTTTTAAAACTATTTTAACTTAATTAAGTACAAGATGTTGTCGGAAAAAATTATTCAGTTGTTGGAGTCACAGTCAGCGATAGTAGCTGAGATAAGAAGGATTGAGGCTGGTCATTTGACCAGTGACGTAATCCAAAGGCTAGGAGAGCTAAAAAATGAGGTTACAGCTAATCATGCTACTTTAGTAACCTATGGTGTAGTCGATCATGACTACTTTACGAAAAATCAATTTGAAAAAATTGTAAAAAACATTCAGGACATACAGAATAGGTATGATCTATTAAAATCTACTGGAGCCTTATTGTTCATGCCGAAAAGCATGCACCATGCGCCCGATCATCTCTGCCAGCAACTCAAACTCAAACCTCAAACTCAAACCTCAATCTCACACGTACAACCCGAAAGCTCTGAGCTGAGCAGCGTCCTGCGCGCCCGACTAGAGTAAGAACTTAGAGCTTAGAATAAAATTAGTGTCACGAATAAACGTAACTGAAGCAGACGCACGCGCACCCTTTTTACTTTCGGCGATACAGCTATTTTTGCTTGTCATATTTTCCTTCCCAACTTACTGGCGAACATCCCCCCACGACCATTGGTCCTTCGAGCCGGATACTCATCATTGGATTTTTTATTTTTCACCGAAAAATCACGGAGATCATCCCCCCAATCCGCTCGCCCCAGCTTGCTCAAGAGGAATTGCCAGCTAAGTATATAAAAGCCGTCCAATTTGCAACCAAAAAGGTTCTGTGTAGTGTATAGTGTGTGGAGAAACTCCATAGTGAAAAAGTGCAAGTGAAGACGAAAAAAAAAACCGCTATTTGTTTCCCTTTTTTTTCCCTTTCCAAACGTACCTGGCATATGTACATAACGGCCTATTTCCATATATATAACCTCGCCATCTTTTTCTTCGCCAAAAATCGGACAAGTGCAACGACCCATCAGGCGCACATATGTACGTACTTATATACATAGGCACACGCTGATCTCCGCTAATTCCATTCCGCTTAGAGAAGCACTGCATCGAACCTAGTGCATCGAACATGTTGGATCGCGACTAGGGTGGCGAACATACATATGCACATACATACGGTTTTTTTCTTTGGCGCTCTCGTCTCTTGCACTGTACACACATATGCATAATCCGCACAAATTATTTTAAATAAGAACCAAACAAAAAAAAATTCATAAAATAAAATAACGTTTAAGTGCATGTACATAGTACCACCTTTTTTGTAGGTGTACTTTATGTTTTTGTTCCTTTTCCTCCGCCAAAACTAACTCCATTCACCCAATCACCTTATATTATTTAAGTGCAGTCCATTTAATACTTCAGCAATTTTGAACCATCCGCAGCCTGCAATAAAATAAAATATACACAGCGCTTTTCCTCTATTAAAACAACGCATATCCACACAGTACGGGACCAGCCTCAAGCATTTACATACGTACATACATACATACCGCGAGCTTAGCTTACAGCAGCTGCTCCATTCCTCTTGGTGCTTATGGTGATACCCTGTACGACGCGGGTATATAGTTTTCATGAAAAGGTACGGCACTTGGGACATTTCCAAATATTTATTTTTTTTTTTTATTTTTTAATAAATTTTGTTGCCAATCGTGAACCTCTTTGAACGTTCCATTCCACTGTTCCGGAAGGAATAATAATACGAAATCAAAGAGGGCTTTGGGAAAAAAAAAGAACTAAACTAAAACTTTGTGCCAAGTACTTTTGGGTGACACTCCATAAATCTCTCACTCGAACGGTACATGTTCCATTCCATCGTTCCAGAATTTTTGGTACATATACAATATAAATACAAAATATAATTGTAACATAATAACCTCTCGTTTTTCCAAATTATTGCTCATACCATCTCCGTTTCGTTTCCACCGTTCCACTTTCATACGCGTCGCTGATAGCTTATTATGTCCAGTGAGCGCGACGCGAAGAAACGCCTCACAGTTCCAAGCACGCGACCATCGCCACATTCCAAGAGTACATCGTCCTCCGTTAGGAAAGATCCTTCGGGTTCATCGAAAGACGAATCCAAACTTACTCCAGTCAGCATTACTCGCGCCCTGGGACAAAGACTTGCGGAGGTCAAGAGAATGGCATTAGCGGACTTTATCGCGGCATCAGACCGACTCGGCAGTTTCGAGGCGAGGCTCGCTACTCCATCCTCTGTGGTGGTGTCCACGTTCACCCTTAAGATCCGCCTAGACGAAGTGAGGACATTGTGGGAAAAGGTACGGCTAGAGTGCGAGCGTTGCACCAAGGCTCTCAGTGAAACTGAACCCGATGGTGATGCTATGCAATCCATGCAGGCCAAATATGAGCATTGCTACTCAGTATATGAGAGGTGCGCTACAAGCCTACAGGAGCAAATCGAGAGCGCTTCGGCTCCCCCCCCGTTATCCACCCCTAGCTCTCATCAAGGAGGCTATAGTCGTCTGCCCCCAATTGAAATCGAGGTATTCCACGGCGATTATCTAAAGTGGCCCACTTTCCGCGATCTATTTTCCGCAATCTACATAAGCAATCCAAGACTGACTCAAGTGGAGATGCTATATCACCTCTGCCACAAGACTCGTGGTG
This sequence comes from Drosophila obscura, assembly GCF_018151105.1. Lineage (NCBI taxonomy): Eukaryota > Metazoa > Arthropoda > Insecta > Diptera > Drosophilidae > Drosophila > Drosophila obscura. The sequence goes on from NW_024542798.1 coordinate 54,463, forward strand.
AAGCCAAAGTCATTGTTGAAAAAGCTCCGCTGACGAACGAGGGTTTCAATTCCGCATGGACCGCCCTGAAAGAACGTTTCGAGAACAAGAGAACTCTTGTCAACAGCCAACTAAGAATCCTATTTAGTTTCTCCCCTATCCAAAATGAATCCGGGGCCGCTTTAAAAGAGCTCCAAAGTGCCATCCAGGGATGCCTCACGGCCTTAGAACACTCAGAGGTGCCCATTGATAATCGGTTCCCGGACGGCGTTCTGGTGTTTCCTCAAAGTTGCCGAAAGTGACCTTGTCTCTTTGGGAACAGTCACTTCCGAGCAAGAGCGAGATACCGTCGTGGAGCGCCATGAACAAATTCCTGAGTGAGCGATATTTATCTCTCGAAGCAATGGAGAACGCGAATGCCTCCATGCAAGCGCTTTCCAGGCCCGAAAGAAGGGAAAAGAACGGGAAAAAGGTTAATTCTTTTGAGGCAAAAGTAAGCGCCGACCTCCGCCAAAGCTCCGTCAAGATTCGCACCTGCAGTCTTTGTTCCAAAGAAAACCACCCGGTGCGCCAATGCCCACGCTTTCTCCAAATGTCAGCTCATGATCGAGCCGACTACATCAAGCAGCAAAAGCTATGCATGAACTGTTTTGCAAGAGGGCACCAAATAAAAGAGTGCACAAGTCAGCATAATTGCTTCACGTGCAAACGTCGCCACCACACGCTTCTGCACCGTGGCAGCCCTCCTCCAGATCCCTCTACCACAGTTCCTCCCAAATCAAACCCAATTCAAGACATACAGTCCACTCCATCCTCCAATGTCCAAAGTTATTACACAGCAAACACACAAGGTGTTCTGCTAGGCACGGCTATAATAAACGTGTGCCACTTGGGCACTAATTATAAAGCTCGTGCGTTGATCGATTCTGGGTCAGAGGCGACGTTCATCTCAGAGCGCCTCTTCAGAATCATCAAGCTTCCGTTTCAACCAGTTCAAGTTCAAGTTGCGGGCTTGAACCAAGCAATCGCCGCCAGGCCTCAAAAGATATGCCACTTCCAAATCGGCTCCCCATCCAAACCGAGGGTTCATGTAGAAACCTCGGCATTCGTACTTCCAAATGTGGCCGGCGCCGTACCCTCGTATCCAATTCCGCAAGGGTTCATAAAGGACCTGCCAAATCTTCCATTGGCTGATCCTTCTTTCCACAAAAGCTCGCAGATAGATGTGCTCCTAGGTGCAGATATCCTTCCATCCATTTTGCTTGGCGGCTCTCAACACAACATTTGCGGATCACTACTCGGCCAAGAGACCATTTTTGGATGGATCCTTACCGGACCAGTAGCTGAGTCAACTCGCACCTCAATTTCCTCATTTGCTACAAGGATCAATGTCAGCGCAGAACAGCGTTTAGAAAACCTTCTAACGAAGTTTTGGGAGGTGGAGTATCTTCCAGCCAGTCGGGTTGAAGATTCTTCGGAGTCTTTCTGCGAGGACAATTTTGTTCGAACCACCCGTAGAGATGCAAGTGGCAGATATACGGTGTCGTTGCCCTTTCGGAATCCCGAATGCATAAACTTAGGGCATTCAAGATCAATTGCGCTAGCTCAGTTCCTAAAAAACGAAAGTCGGTTGAAACGAAACGTTCCGTTGAAAGAGCAGTACGATCGAGTCCTCCAGGAGTACCTAGACTTAGGTCATATGCGCCAAGTGCCACCAAGCAACGATTCCGATAACTTCTATCTGCCCCATCACGCTGTCCAAAAGCCGGACAGCACCACTACAAAATTGCGGGTAGTCTTTAACGCCTCCAGTAAGTCCTCGAACGGCAACAGCTTAAACGATATGCTTCATCCAGGTCCTGTTCTCCAATCCGATCTGACCATTCAAATACTAAAATGGCGATTCTTCCGATATGCCTTTGGTGCTGACATCACAAAAATGTATCGGCAAATTACCCTCGACCCTTCGCATACAAGATTCCAACGAATTCTGTCTAGGAATAAAAATGGCGAGCTCTGTGATTATGAGCTCACCACTGTTACTTTCGGGGTAAACTGCGCTCCATTCTTGGCCATTCGTGTGCTGAAGGACCTTGCGCAAGTAGTCCTAAAGCGATTTCCCACTGGCAAGCGACATCATATCCAATTCGAGTATGTCGACGATGTGCTTGCGGGTGCCCACACAATACAAGGTGCAATAGCATCTATAAAAGAGCTTCGCGCTGCACTTGACGGTGCGGGTTTTCCGCTGAGGAAGTGGACTTCGAATGCAAAGCCGGTCCTCCAAGGACATTCCTACGGACCATTTACTGCGTGCCGATTTCCTTGAGATGGAGGACTCTAGTTCCGCGAAGACCTTAGGTATACGGTGGCAGGCGGATAGTGATGAATTCTTTTTTCGGCCATCCGGGGTAGCCATAAGCTCCTCCTACACAAAAAGAGAAGTTCTATCCCGAATATCCAAATTATTCGATCCAGCAGGATGGCTGGCTCCCTTCATAGTCCGAGCAAAGATCTTTATGCAGGAAATCTGGCTTAAAGAGCTCGGGTGGGGATGACTCTCTGCCAAAAGACCTCCTCACAAGATGGCAGGACTTCCTCCTTAGCTATCCTGCTCTTCAACAAATTCGCATTCCGAGATGGGTGCAGTATCACCCTCGCACGAAACTACAATTTCATGGGTTTTGTGACGCATCCCAGCGCGCTTTCGGTGCTGCCATCTACGTTCGTGTAGAGAGGGATACCCAGATCTCCGTCCATCTACTAACAGCAAAGACGAGAGTTGCTCCTGTGAAGACCGTGTCTTTACCACGCTTGGAATTGTGTGGGGCCGTTCTTCTCGCTGAGCTGTCCTCGTCTCTTCTTCCTCAACTGTCCCTTGAGAGCTACGAATGCTTTTATTGGACAGACTCCACAATTGTGCTAGCCTGGCTAAACAAAGCTCCATGTAGATGGACAACCTTTGTGGCCAACAGGGTGACTAGAATCACACAGTCCGTCATCCAGGGAACATGGTCTCACGTAAGATCGGAGCACAACCCAGCGGATCTAGCTAGCAGAGGGGTTTCATCCCAAGATCTGGCGAGCAGCGATCTATGGTGGCACGGGCCAGAATGGTTGCAACTCAAGCAAGACCAATGGCCCATCCCAGCTGAACCTCCGCACGAGACGGAACTGGAGCAACGCACGGTGAAGTGCAACTTGTCCAAGCCGTCACCGGAACCCAATGTCATCGACCGCTTCTCAGATTTCGGAAAGGCCATGAGGGTCCTATCCTATGTCTTCCGTTTTATAAAGCTGTGTCAGAAGCCCGATCCTATAGTTCCAGTCCAGCTCAGTAGCAACGAGCTCTCCGAAACTCAAGAGCGTATGGTCATCTGTGCTCAACGTGCCGAGTATGCAAAGGAATTCCAGCGCTTGCTAGACAAGCAGTCACTTCCAGCGTCCAGCACCATCAGTAACCTCAACCCCTTTATAGACCAAAAAGGTGTCCTCAGGGCATGCGGTCGGGTGCGAACCTCCGAGTCATTGAGTTATGATGAGAAACACCCGATCATTCTTCCTTATTCCTGCGTACTCGCGCGTCTCCTCGTTCGGTTTACTCATCGCATCTCCTTGCACGGTGGAAACCAACTTGTGATGAGGCTTGTCCGATCCAAATACTGGGTCCCGAAACTGCGGACCTTAGTGAAGACGACTATTAATTCCTGCCGAGTTTGCACGATTTATCGCCAAAAATTGCAAACCCAGCTTATGGGGGACTTGCCCAAGGAGAGGACATCCTTCTCTCGCCCATTTATTCGAACGGGTGTCGATTTTGCGGGACCGTTCGATGTCAAGACATACACTGGTCGAGCGTGCCGTATAACCAAGGGATATGTTTGTGTCTTTGTGTGCTTCAGCACGAAGGCGATCCATTTAGAAGCAACCTCCGACCTTACAACCGAAAGGTTCCTCGCCGCCTTTCACCGGTTTGTGGCAAGACGTGGTTGCCCTCAGCAAATATACTCCGACAATGGAAAAACGTTCGTAGGAGCCTCAAAAGCCCTGTCCCATGACTTCCTAGTAGCCACAAGAGAGTGTTTTATTTCCGCCTATCCTCAACAGAACCTCACGTGGCGTTTCAATCCACCAAGCGCACCTCACATGGGTGGCTTGTGGGAAGCGGGAGTGAAAAGTTTCAAGACGCTTTTCTACAAGTCCACGTCGACATCGAAGTACACTTTTGAAGAGTTGTCGACCCTCCTCTCCAAGATTGAAGCGTGCTTGAATTCGCGGCCGATTTCTCCCATGTCAGAAGATCCGACTGACCTCCTAGCCCTTAGTCCAGGCCACTTTCTGGTTGGCGGTCCGCTGATCTCCATTGCAGAGCCAGAAATAAAAGATGAAGCAGGGTCAATAATCAATAGATGGCAGCGTCTGAAGGCTCAAAACCAGCAGTTTTGTCTCCGTTGGAAGGACGAATACCTAAAAGAGTTACACAAAAGGAATAAGTGGCAACTCCCAACAAGAAATCTTCAAGCAGGCGACATGGTTGTCATCAAGGAAGACAACCTACCCCTCAGTGAATGGCGCCTAGGAAGAATTGAGCGAACGTATCCAGGGGTCGATGGCATGGTCCGCGTGGTCGACGTTTTAACTGTCCGCGGCACCATTAAGCGGCCAGTAGCGAAACTCATTCTTCTTCCGGTAGACAGTGCTGTCCACGTCCCAGTATCCAACTAACCAATATGTTTGATGTTGTTTGTTGAAAATGATCCACTCGCTAATATTCCACGATCTCTCTTTTTCAAGCATGACACCTCGTCAACGTCCAGTACAGCGCAACCAGCCGAGGGGATCCAACAGCTTCCGCTGTCGGGTCTGCCGAGGAGTCCACGCGCTAAGGAAGTGCCAGCGGTTCCTGAAGCTGACCGCGGAGAAACGACTACGGGCAGTGCTGATCAACAAGTACTGCCACAATTGCCTGGCTCACCAGCACTCCGGTCGCTCATGCCGAAGCGGCGACAGATGCCGGGTGTGCGGAAAGGCTCACCACACACTCCTCCACCTGGGCGGAACGCCCCAGACTTCACGTCCGAAGTCACGCTCTCTTCCATCAAGGGAAGGCACTCCGCCAGCTAGATCGACCGCAAGATCCACTGCTCCTCCGACGACACTAGCATCGCTCCTGCAATCCAGGAGCACCAGCATCCTCCCGACGGCATGGGTCGTCGTCGATGCAGGGCACAAGACCTTCGAGGCTGGCGCACTTTATTGATCCGTGCAGCCCAACCAGCTGCATCAACGCATCATTGGCAACGGCCTTTGGGCTTTCCGTCACTCGCGTTGGTGCCGAAGGTGCTTGCACCGCCTTCATCCAATCAAGGACAAGGAGCGATGTCAGGCTGGAGGTCGTGCTGTCTGTGCGACCTCAACTCCAGATAAGGACTCCGGCGAGAACCTTTGGACGATCACGTCAAGGACCACTTCGCTAACATGCACTTGGCGAATGAGAACTTTCATCGGCCGAGCACGGTGTCAGTGGTACTAGGGGCAGATGTCTACCCCAAGATTATTCTGCCGGGAGTGATCCCAAGCAGTGAAGGCTTCCCTGTGGCCCAGAACACGGTGTTCGGATGGACCCTCTCCGGAACATGCAGCACGGCTTAACGGAGAGACGAATGTCCTCCCCCGTTCCTGTTGCGCCCCCTTCTTGTTGCAATTATATTGCAAGGGGGGGAGGATGTTCATGCCGAAAAGCATGCACCATGCGCCCGATCATCTCTGCCAGCAACTCAAACTCAAACCTCAAACTCAAACCTCAATCTCACACGTACAACCCGAAAGCTCTGAGCTGAGCAGCGGCCTGCGCCCCCGACTAGAGTAAGAACTTAGAGTTTAGAATAAAATTAGTGTCACGAATAAACGTAACTGAAGCAGACGCACGCGCACCCTTTTTACTTTCGGCGATACAGCTATTTTTGCTTGTCATATTTTCCTTCCCAACTTACTGGCGAACCTCCCCCCACGACCACTTATCAAAAAGGAAAGTAGAAATGGCAAAGTTACGACCAGTAGGGACTGGAACTTTGAAGAGAGATACAGAGCCAAGAATAAGCGATAGTCTTGAAAAAATTGTTGAGGAATTCGTCAAATATATAGACCAGCTGAGAGCTTGTATAGAAGAAACTACTAGGAGAGTAGATCAGGCTGGCTTGCTTGAATGCCAGCGCAGGAAAAGTACCATAGAATTCCTCTCGAATAGACTTAATCAGAAGGTTGAGGATTACTATAAGACTTATGCTACAAATCCCAGAGTTGACGAGCAGATCTTCGAGTTAGAATTCGAAATTCAGGGTATATTAGACACCTTAGATGATAGGGTGCAGGCCATAAGTAATGCAAATGGTAACATTAGTAATGGGACAGCAAATAAAAGGGAAGACGATGATTTTCCCGTTCTACCAAAAGCAAAGGTACCCACATTCTCTGGAGAAGAAAAAGAGTGGGACGGATTTTTACAGTTGTACTGTGACATAATCCATAACAGAGATGATATGAAAACATCTTTGAAGTTTAATTATTTAAAACTCGCGCTAAAAGGTGAAGCAAGGACAATGGTGGCCCACCTATTAACAGGTCCTGCAGAAAATTAGAATGCCGCTTGGGATTTATTAAACAAGCGGTACGAAAATAAAAGAAAAATATTTTCGGATCAGCTAAATCGTATACTAGATCTACCAATGCTAGATAACGATTCTGCAAAACAAATAAAGATGTTTTCTGACTCTATTAATGAGTCTATCCATCTTATTAAATTAAAGTCACATTTGACAGAGGAAGTTGATGTGATTTTCGCGCACATAATTTTGAGAAAGTTTAGTAGAAATACCTTGCAGTTATATGAAACTCATATTAAACGGTCTAAAAAAATTCAAACATTACCAGATGTTATGGAATTCTTAGAGCAACGGTACAATTCTCTTTATTCTTCCCAGGATGAAGAGAAAAAACCATTAAAAAAAGTAGTGCAACATAGCAGCAATAAGGAAAATTGTGTGTTATGCAACTCAGCAAGCCACTCCATATTGTACTGCTATAAGTTTAAGAGAATGACGGAGACAGAAAGAAGCCAATTTATACAAAAAGAGCGCCTATGCAAAAGGTGCTGTAGGCATGATAAGTATAAAAAATGTTCTTCAGAAATATTGTGTGGAATTTGCAAAAAACCGTATCATCATACGATGGAAACTGTTAACACTTGTTTGACAAAAAAACAAGCGTTTTTAGCCACCGCACTTATAAAAGTAAGAGCGGTGAATGGTGGCTATGAAAACTTTAGAGCTCTTATTGATTGTGGGTCGCAATGTACCATAATTTCCGAAGAAGCAGCGCAAATTTTAAACCTGGCGCGAAAAAGAGTAAACACCGAAGTAAGTGGCATGTCATCGACAGACTCTTGCACCTCAAAATATAAAGTTACTTTGTCGGTAAAAACTCATAGAAAACCGCTTAATATTGAAGCTATTATTCTCCCAAAACTTATGAAAGCGTTACCAATAAAGTCTTTCAATATTGACAAATCTCAATGGAAAGATTATGTGCTGGCAGACCAAGTAGGGTAGATGTAATAATCGGGGTAGATTTATATACCCATATTGTAAAAGACGGAGTAGTTAAAATAGATGGACTACTTGGTCAAAATACAGAGTTCGGTTGGATCATATCCGGTTGCACCAAGTCAAAAGGTGACAAATTGATCGTGGCGACAACAATTGAAGTTGGCGATTTAGAACGTTTCTGGGAAATGGAAACCGAAGACAATGACGTGGAAGAAGAGATTTGTGAGAAGCATTTCTTGGAAACCACTAGGAGAGATGAGAATGGAAGGTATGTAGTTAAAATACCTTTTAAAAAAGAAAAGGATCTAGGTGATTCAAAGGCACAAGCCATGGCGCGATTTTACAACTTAGAAAGAAAACTAAGCAAAAATATAAAATTAATAGAAAATTATCAAAAATTCAAGCATGAATATAAAAATTTAGGACACATGGTAGAGTCCAAAAAAGAGGGGAACTATTATTTACCCCATCAAGGAGTCATAAGAGATTCCAGTCTAACGACAAAACTCAGAGTGGTTTTTGATGCGTCAGCAAAAACTACAAATAATAAGAGTTTAAATGATATCATGTGGGTCGGACCAAGAGTCCAAAAAGATATCTTCGATATTATGGTTGTTTGGTTACGCAGCCAAATAATCAGTAGATCATAGTCAGTGGTGCAGCAGTAGAGAAAATATCTATTATTGTTCGGCATTTCTACTGCCCACTGCTTAACTTTGTCATCTACATACATATGTACATATTCATGCTCCCGCACGGCAGCAGCCTATGCCGCCGTTCTCTCGCGTCTTCAACTCACACCTTTCTTTCTATCGCCTTTCGCTATTACTCTCTCGATCTTTCGCTCTCTCGCTCGCATTAGGGCACGGGCAATTCGCCCGCCTGCCCTTTGAATTAGTCTGGATCTAGCAACCACTGCACATCGTCTTGGAATCGGGCTATTCAATCCGACACTTGTACCGTACCAATCTTGTACCGACCCCCGCGTCTACAATCTGACCCCGTCTTGAATCCAGCTAACTCTCCAACCGACTCGTCATCAATCTAACTCGAACCTTTCGCTATCTCTTTGATTCTGTATCGCCTTTATACTGTTTACAACAATAAACCATATTTAATCTAAACAACCATCGTCTCGTTAATAAACATATCGCAAAACTACGCTAGTGAAAAAGCTCGCTAGCTCAACATTTGGTGACCCCGACGTGATATAAACAATTAAATCACAAAAACAATAAAACTTGTCGTTCGTTAAATTCGCATTAAGCCACGGGTTTTCGGTATTCGGCTGTGCACAAGCAACAAAAACGGTGCTCGCGTCGTCTGCTTTGCGATCTGCTTGCGGTTCTTGCTGCATTTATTGCAAGCGTTCGCTCTTCTTTGCGGTCATCTTCCCGCTAGAAACGTTTTCTAGCACCTGCTGCCGAAATGGGTGCGAGGAACGACGGTGCAGTGACCGCTGCTGGAAACAGTGTGGCTTTCCTAAAGCGGAAGGCACCAGCGTTATTTCAACGGATGAAGCAGCTAGAAGTTGTCTTGGAGAACGCTTCCCTATTTGACCACTTCATGCTCGTTGGCAGGCTGAAGCAAATCGAGGAGCTGCACGGCACTTTTAAAACCGTGCACAGTGAACTCGAGAAGCTGGACTGCGACGAGATTGGGAGTGAACTCGCCGATGACTTTGAAGAGCTGTTTGTGACGCTCACTGTGATCATTCTCTCAGAGATCACTAAGCGGTCCACTTCCGTAACTCCGCATCCTGTGTTTGGTCAGGAAATCACACCGGCCCCATTCCAAGTGGATTCGTGCGCGATTTTGGAGCCAATTGGACTGATCAACAGAAGTCAATGCCAATCGAAGCATCTGTTTATTGTTCCGGCTGTTCATGGTGGAGCAGGGGACGAGGAATCCTATTCGAAGTTAGATGGCGGCCTCGATTGCATCAACACAGGTGAACTTGCGTCGGATCTGGTTCCTGCTCAGGCTACGACCTCGCTTACATACCTTCAAGCATTGTGGATTCCCTGCAAACGCCCCGTTCCGGCCGATGTTCATCTGAACGAGCCCCCGCTCTCTGCTGGCGGACGTAATTCTGGGCATCGCGCTGGACCTCGAGCTGTGCTGGGCCCAAGACCATCCCCACATTGCCCTATTGGGGGGAGGGCAGATATTGCTAATCCCTCAGTCTTAATTTCAGAGAGCCATGCTAATCTGGACACATCACTTCCAGTGCCTGGTTTGAATGCGCTATTCTTCTTCGCCTCTTCTTCTGTCGCCGAGCCTCACATTACATGGCTCAACTTCAACCGAATGGGTGCCGGACAACGCGTTGCTTCCATGCATCGAATCTACAGGTCTCGATGGAAGGAAGAACGGCCCCATCAACAACAAGCTTTGCCTGCTGAACCCTGTATGCTGTTGAAAAGGGATGTTAAAGACCCGTGCTCTTCAACGGGGGGAGTATGTTTGGTTACGCAGCCAAATAATCAGTAGATCATAGTCAGTGGTGCAGCAGTAGAGAAAATATCTATTATTGTTCGGCATTTCTACTGCCCACTGCTTAACTTTGTCATCTACATACATATGTACATATTCATGCTCCCGCACGGCAGCAGCCTATGCCGCCGTTCTCTCGCGTCTTCAACTCACACCTTTCTTTCTATCGCCTTTCGCTATTACTCTCTCGATCTTTCGCTCTCTCGCTCGCATTAGGGCACGGGCAATTCGCCCGCCTGCCCTTTGAATTAGTCTAGATCTAGCAACCACTGCACATCGTCTTGGAATCGGGCTATTCAATCCGACACCGTCTTGTACCGACCCCCGCGTCTACAATCTGACCCCGTCTTGAATCCAGCTAACTCTCCAACCGACTCGTCATCAATCTAACTCGAACCTTTCGCTATCTCTTTGATTCTGTATCGCCTTTATACTGTTTACAACAATAAACCATAATTAATCTAAACAACCATCGTCTCGTTAATAAACATATCGCAAAACTACGCTAGTGAAAAAGCTCGCTAGCTCAACAATGGTTAAATTGTGTAAGTGGCCTTTTGTAGTATCGGCGGACATTGAAAAAATGTACCGGCAAATTAATGTTGATGAAGAAGATCAACAGTATTTGCATATAATTTGGCGAGATACTCCAAACGACAAAGTGAAGGAGTATAAGCTAACAACCGTTACGTACGGTACAGCTTCAGCACCCTACTTAGCTACTAGGGTGTTGGTTGCGATAGCAGATAACTGCAAAAATGTAGAAATATGTGAAATCATAAAGAATGATTTTTATATGGACGACCTGATGACAGGTGCCGATTCCATATTGTATGCTAAAAGGCATGTAGATGAAGTTACCCGGGAGTTTGAAAATGTTGGATTTAACTTAAAAAAGTGGATAACAAATGTGTGGCCCAGGGTTTTTGCACTGATGTGGATTAAAGCCCAAGACGACGTTAGTTTTATAATAGTGGTAGTTGTTGTAACTTTATTTAATATTATGGGAATTGGCTTATGATTATGTGTATTTAATATGTCGTGTGTGTAACTTAATGTGTAGTGTGTGTGTGTAGTTCGCGAAACTCTGGCACCGACTGACTCTGACTCTCGCTTGCTTAACCCTAGAAACCTCCTGCTCTAATTGATCTCTCTCCTTTGCTCAAAAAGGGCGTTGCTCAATACTGGCGGCCACTTCGAGTCGCTCCCTGCACTGCCGGCCCCATCCCGATTCCACATTCGGCCCTCCTGACGCTGGATTCGCCCCGAATTCCTTCATGTACTCTGCCACACTCGAAGTCTTACAAGGTCCTTCTCCACCCCGACCTTCTCTACGTCATACCTTCCATGCTTATGGACTTTCACCACTTTGTATGTTCCAAATACTTTCCTTTCAATTTTAGCCCCACCCCGTACTGTGTACGCTTAATCGCTACTAAATCATTAACCTGGTACTCTTTTTCTACCTTTCTTTTCTTATTGAATGCTAATCGATTCTCCTCCTGCAAAACTTTTATGTTCTCTCTAGCCTCTCTTCGTATCTGCTCACGCTCTTCATCCAATTCATCAACTAATGATTGATTCACCAGCTCTTTTAGCTCCGAAATATCCGAACATCGCATATCAACACCTGTCAAAATCTTAAACGGTGTGATTTTTCAGCTTTTGTATTTACCAAGATACATTCTACGCAACTTTCCACAACTCGACATACTTTCTCTTTCAACTTTGGTATGAAATACGACTTTTCCACTAGCTCCTGAGTCTTCTTTGCAGAAAAATGCCCCTGCCTATGAGCAATTTGCATTATTTCTCCCTCCATTTGGGATGGGACTACGATCAGTTCTCGATCGGGGTCTTTGAACAAAATCTGCTTCGCAATGTAATAGTTGAACGAATCAAATGAATCTGTTGATGTAGATTCACTTGGTTCTGGTGATTGTCAATATGACAATCGTATGCTGAAATATAAATGTGTATGCCACCGGTTCATGTACCAGTAACAAAATGTCGCCGCAATCGGTACTTGAACAAATTGGGCTTCGGAGATGTGAATACGTCAGAGTTTTCTTTCGTACTGATTTTATTCGGTAAAATTCGAGGTATATATACAGTTTCTATTAGTACAATTATTTACTTAGGATCATAGGCTTGTTTAATTAGTTCTAAGTATAAGTAGGTATGGAAACATGCTATATTTATTTATGACTTAACAATGATTACAAATTTCCCTGCATGAGTCCGGGTGCAAAGGTCTGTGGGTCAATTCTAAGATAATTTTTTGACTGTCGTAAAACGATTATCATACAGATGGTGTGACATTTTACCACTGCAGATCATCTCGAATGTATATCAATATACCAAGATTATGTGCATGCATGCACGTGCATCCAGCTGTTGAATATTTGTTTAGGTCAGCGGTGCATATCTCATATTTATTGGGTTATTTTGAGAATATTTATTTAGGTTGCTGAGAATTCATATTACCTAATAACAAACATAAATTTAGGTCTAACCATACGGTTTGATGTTTACATCTAAATCGTACATCCTCCCGGCCGTTGACCATGGTATGTTCAACCATCATTAATGTTGATTGTAAACGGCTGATTTGATGTGTTGCCTCCATTCGCTGATGTGGTAGGCTGTTGCATTGGCTGCGAAGTATTCCTTGTTTTGTGCCATTTCTTGACCAAATGAATTATTACAATGATCATTATGAAGATCATTGCAATGTATATGGCAATATGGTGATGACCGATATTTTCAAGGTTGTGGGGTAGCTTGAAACTAGTCGGTGGTAGCAGCCTTGTCTCCATTTGATACAGCTCTTTGTAATTTAAATTTTCTTCATTCGTTGAAGCTGTATCTGTCGGACGTTCAGTTGATGTTTTGTTGATGTCATTTTCTCCGAACCGAGCGTATGACGAATGCCATGTCGTCTCCATTGTGCTTTGACTTGTTACGGTCATCAAAGAATTTCGAATGATGCATCCAGGTTTTGCGTAATAATCCTGAATTTTGTAGTTTGATACCTCACCATCCATACTGCTGATAATTTTAATGATGATTTTGTTGAAAATATCCATTGATTTTTCCCATGCATACTCAACCATATAAATGATTTTTTTGTTTTGATTAAGTTGCATGATGGATCCGTTTTGTTGTGGAACATTTGTAATTCACAACTTGTTTCAGCTGAGAACATTGTTTGCTTATTATAGCATACAAAATCATTGTTTGCTCTCGGATGGCAATTTTTTAGATCACTCTCTGATAGTTCAACGAATTCGTCTCGGTGACTGTTGATTGCGATGTATGGTGTCTTGACTTCGAACATACTTATCCCATTTTCAGTTGGTGATGGGATAGGTGTCAGCTTGTAGATTTCCAGTTCGTATGCTGAAACTAAAGGAAACGTAACTCTGATGATTGCATGATCATCTATAATCGTGCCTTCAGCTTTCATCATCTGATACACCATTAACATATTTTCAGGAGTTACTGGGAGAACTTGTCCTGGCTTTAAGTGATCCCGTATCTGCTCGAGTTGTTCCTTTAGTTGTCGTGGCGAAATTAACACAGGGCTTATCGTGTTGTGTCGGATATCTGTCAAGACGTTGATAATTTCCGCTTGCATTCGTTGGAGGTTTGCAGATAATAGAGTCAATTGAGTCGACAATGTTATATACCATTGAAAAGCGATGAAGTGATCAGCTCTTCCTTTTGACTCGGTGATAAAGTCCTCAACTCGACTTAGTCTTTTGGAGTTTGAGATTTCATCCCTTTTTATTACATTAATTGTAGAGTCAATCAATGATGTCTGATTTTTAAGCAGAGTTAATAAGTGATTCTCGTTATCCTTAACCTTTGCTATTGTTTCCGACATTTCACGGGCATATGTTGAGTCTAATACGCCAAACAGACTGCTTGCGATGTTTCCAATGATGTCCAGCGGAGCTCTTTGTTTCCGTGTCCTTGCTATTAACGCATTTTCAGCTTGCAGGTCCTCTTCTATATGTTTGAAATGTTGATACATGCTGGTGCATGCGTCTACTTGTTGAAGTTGCTTGCATAGATGTCCAATTTTTGAAGTACCCATGGTGAATGTGGTCATGTCTTTCCAATAGGGCTTTAGGTTGTAATAGACAATGATGGTCCAGTCAGTTGTCGCAAGTTGGCTGGTTCCTACTCTTTCGAAGTATATACCCGGCTTTGAACCAAACTGGGTTATGTTGATTGACTGCGCCATTGCTAATGGTAACAGTAACAATATGACAAACATTGTCATGGTTAGCGACAGTCTATTCGGCTGTGTCCTTTTTCTAGGCTGTCGGTCTTCAGATGACTCTCCATTTTCAGATGGATCATCAATCGGATGCTTATGTGTGGGTTCCTCTTCATTGAACAGTGGAGCAACATGTTGAATCTCTCGTTTGAAGATTCCCTTGGCTGTTTTTACTTCAACCACTCGTACGAAATTGTCCTTGCCATGAAACAATTGAGTGATTCTTCCAAGTGGCCATTGTAATACCGGTGTATTATCTTCCTTTAGTATTACCAATGTTCCTTCTTTAATGTTTGCTGACGATTTCCTCCACTTTTGACGCTGCTGTAGTTGTTGGAGGTATTCGTTGGACCATTGCGTCCAGAATGAGTGTTTTAATTTGGACACTGCTTGCCATCGATTTCCTAGCGTCTTCGGTTGTTGGGATGGCTCACTATCAACTTGTGCGGTTAACGGCTCTCCTATCAGGAAGTGCCCTGGTGTTAACGCTGTTACGTCGTTTGGGTTGTCAGATAACGGTGTCAATGGTCGAGAATTTAATATGGCTTCTATTTCGACTATAACCGTTTCTAATTCCTCATATGTTAAATTTGCCGTCGTCACATTTTTTAAAAGCAGATGCTTTGCAGATTTTACTGCAGCTTCCCATAAACCGCCGAAGTGTGGTGCACGAGGAGGTATAAATTTGAACTGTACCCCTTTGTTGTTGCACTCCTGTACAATTTGTTCCTTTGCCTTTTCTGAGAATATGGCCTCTTCTAATTCTTGAAGTTTGTTCTTGGCTCTTACGAAATTCGTAGCATTGTCGCAATGGAGCACTTGACATTTTCCTCGACGAGAGGTGAACCGTCGGAGTGCTGCTAAAAATGCTTCTGTGGTGAGATCGCTGACTAACTCTAAATGTACTGCTTTAGTCGCGAAACAACAGAATATGGCTATGTAAGCTATATTAGGCTTCTTTCCTCGTATTTTATAGTGGATTTTAAATGGTCCACAGTAATCAACTCCAGAATTGAGGAATGGCCTTGCTTGGGTGACTCGAAGAGGTGGCAGATTTCCCATGATCTGCTCTAGTAATTTGGGTTTGGCTCTTGTGCATTTTACACAGTTCTGCACAATGCTTCTGGCCATGTTTTTTCCTTTTAGTATCCAAAATTGTTGTCTTGATGCTGTCAGCAATGCCTGGGGGCCACAATGCATGTTGTCCTTGTGTATTTTAGCAAGGATCAACTTGACAATTGGATCGTTGTAAGGCAGGAGCATTTGGTGTTTGGCGTCAAATGAAATATTTGCCGCTTCCAGTCGACCACCTACTCGCAAGATTCCCTCCTGATCCATAAACGGGGTAAGTGAGTTAATCGAACTTCCCTTTTGCGTTTCCTTATGTCTTGTTAAGTGACGTATGTCCTCTTTGAAATCATTCTGTTGTATGTTACGAATGACAATTTTTTGTGCTTCTTTCATCTCACTGAATTGGATAGTTTTGCTTGTGTACGTTTTCCTTCCTCGGAAACGCATCATGTAAGCAATTATTCGAATTAGTTTGTTGTATGAATTGTTGTGCTTTATTTTGTATATAATATCATCCTCCTGAGTGATGATCATAATTGATGATTCACTAATTTTTTTGGGATTTGCACTGATATTTTCCTCTTTTGTAGCCACAAATGCTGGTGGCCATGTAGATGGTGGGCCATGAAGAAATAGTGGGCCATAAAACCACATACTATTTTTCGCGAATTTAACCGACGTCATTCCTCTACGGACAATGCATCTGCTGCATTATTTTCAGATGAAACATGCCTCCAATGCCTTTGTATCGTTAATTCGTGTATTGTAGCTATTCTTGTAGCTACGAATTTGTCTCGTATGGATGTTGTACAATTAATCCATGACAAAACAATCCTTGAATCAGACCACAAAAAGGTTGTGGCATTCTCCATGGATAAATCTTCTTTTACCTTAGCTGTCAGTTGTGCACCCAATACAGCCGCCTTTAGTTCCAGACGAGGTAATGTTAACGCATTTATGGGAGCTAGATGTGATTTGGCACATAGCAATTGAATTGTTACTCGTTTATCCTTATGCAGTGCTCGGAAATATACGGCAGCTCCAAAAGCTTTCTCCGATGCGTCAACAAAAGTGTGTATTTCTGATGCTATCGGAATTTTTCCTTGGAATATATGACGTGGTACTTTTATGGTGTTTAATATTTTTAACTCCTCCTGTACCTTTTCCATTCCTCCTGAAGATGAACTGGAAGCGCTTCTTTGTAGTCAAATCCTTCCTTTGTGAGATGTTGCATGAAGATCTTTGCCTTCATTACCACCGGTGAGAAGAGTCCAAGTGGGTCGAAAATCCTAAAGATCTCCGATACGACATCTCTTCTAGATATTACATCCTTGGTGGCAATTTCTGTTCTTCCACAAAACTGGTCAGTTTTAGGCATCCAAGTGATTCCCAGGGTTTTAATGCTGTACTCTTCATAAGCAGTGTCGTCCAACTGTACGCTTGAAGTGATGTCTTCCGTTGGAATTCCGTGAAGTACATGAACGTTATTCGTGCACCATTTTCTTAAGTTAAACCCTGATTTATGCAGTAGTTTATTAAGTTCTTGCTGTCTCTGGAGGGCCTCTGGTATGGAATCTGCTCCTGTTAAGCAATCATCCACATAAAAGTCATTTTCCAGAGCAGCAGCTCCAAACGGGTATTCCTTTCTTTCTCTTTGGGCGAGATATTGTAGACATTTTGTGGCTAAATATGGAGCCGCTTTTGTTCCATAAGTCACTGTTTTTAGTCTATAGTATCTTAGATCTTCTGATGGATCATTGCGCCATACTATTGTCTGATAGTACTGGTCCTCGGGATTAATCCAGATCTGACGATACATTTTTTCAATGTCCGCAGTAAATACATATCTGTGCATCCTGAACCTAAGCAATATTGAAAATATTGAATTTTGCACAGTTGGACCTTTATGCATCAGGTCGTTGAGTGATTTTCCGGACGAGGTAACTGCGGACGCATCAAAAACCACTCTCAATTTGGTTGTAGAGCTGTCAGGTTTTATGACACAATGGTGTGGGATGAAATAACGTGATCTTGATATTTCTTTTGTCTGCATTTCCTTCATATGACCAAGAGCCTCATATTCTTTCATAAATGTAACGTAGCTTGCCTTGGTCTCCGGATCTCGAGCTAGCCGCTTTTCTAGGCAAAAAAGTCGTCGTGTCGCTAGATCACGACTCTGCCCCAGGGATGAAGGGTCTTCCAAAAAAGGCAATCGGACGATGAGTTTATTATCTGATGCCATCTGAACATTTTGTACAAAATGCTGCTCACATCGTTTTTCCAGTGGAGAAAGATATGTTGCGTTATTTGGAAACGAGTCCAGTTCCCAAAATTTTGCGATCTGTTGATCGACCTTTTCTTCTTCCGTCAATACTGCACATGTGCTCGGATGTTTTGAAGCGTCTTTTAGCTTTCCAGCCACAATCCATCCTAATTTGGTTTTTTGTAATTTAGGCAATCCTTTTCCAATCGATACATGCTTGTCTTGCATGATATCGAAGTAGTGTTCTGCTCCTAACAGAATGTCTATTTTTCCAACTTTGTCGAAATCGGGATCAGCTAATGTTATGCTTTTTGGAAGCTTCCAACGAGACGTATCAATTGACTGTGCTGGTTGATCTGAGACTATGTGTGGCAGTACAACTGCTTCTAGTCTTGAACTGAATTTGTTATGTCTTGATTTGAGCATAACATTGACTCTTGCTTTTGATGTTTGTGTTCGTCCGCCAATTCCATTTATTTGTAGATCTGATTTTTCCGAGATTACATTGACTTGTGAGCCTGAGTCAAGCAGTGCTCTGAACTCAGCAATTTGTCCATTGTTGCCTTGGATATGAACTCGAGCGGTAGCCAATAATACATAATTATTTTGTATACTATTTGCTGATGCTGCAGTTTTGGCTTCGGACTTAATTTCTAAATGGAGAAGAGTGTTGTGCCCTTTATTGCATTTAAAACAGTCTCTTCTTTGGCAATTTTTTGCTGTGTGATCGCGTTTGAAACATTTGACGCACAGTTGGTTCTTTTGAACCCAATTTAATCTATCTGCAGAAGTTTTCTTTAAAAACTGTGTGCATTTATAGATAGCGTGATTTGGCTTTTCACAAAAATAGCAGTAGTACTGACTTTCAGCTCCTGCTGAGGCACATGTGATGGGTTTCTTTGGTTTCTCCCATCCAATGGCTTCCAATGTAAGGAACCTTTGCTCGAGAAATTTCATGAATTCGCTCAAAGGCTGTAATTCCTTAGTATTTTGTATGGACTGCTCATACAACGTATGAGTTTGACGATCTAATTTTTTTGTCAGAAAACATAGAAGGAGCGTATCCCATTTATCTGTTTCTATGTCGATGTTATTTAGCGCTGCTAAAGTTTCTTTGATATTATCGTGTAATGCCTTAATCGATTTGGCATCATTTGATATATTTGGTTGATCCAATATTTTTTGAATCAATGCGTTACTCAGCACTCTCTTGTTGCTGAAACGCTCTTGTAACATATTCCATGCTGTGATGTAATTTCCTTCTGTTAACTAAAGGTGGCGTATTAAATTTTCTGCCTCTCCCGTAACATTAGTCTTTAAATACCACATCTTTTGAATGACGCGTACAGATGCTTCATGAATCATTTTCTTAAAAATGTCATGAAATTGTTGCCACTTAAGGTAGTTTCCATCAAATTTTGGAATTGCAACCTTTGGCAGGGGTAATGCATTATGCATATGTGGAGCAGGGATAAATGGCTGAACAGGATCTGATACAGTCATTGTTTGAATTGTTAATACTGCATCTTCAGCTGCAATATAACTGTTAATGTTATATCCCATTTTCACAGGATCGGTGCATTTGGAATGTATTTTGACATGAATCGTTCTAATCTCATCCCAATATTTTATGATTATTGGTTTGAAATCCTTTCGCGTCTCAGTTGTCATTCTGTTCATGATGCGCTGTAGACTTTCAAGAAGCACCCTTTGTTCTCGGATCATGGGCTCAATTTCAGACGCATTCTCCATAGAAGTAATAGATCCAGAATCTATCTCCATTTCCAAAGAAGACAATTGTTGGGTCAACTCGTCGCTGTATTTGCTGACCAATTCTTTGATATTTTTATACCCGTACTCAAAAAAGAGTTAAGGGGTATATTAGATTTGTGGTAAAAGTGGATGTGTGTAACGCAGAGAAGGAAACGTTTCCGACCCCATAAAGTATATATATTCTTGATCAGCATCAATAGCCGAGTCGATAGAGCCATGTCTGTCTGTCCGTCCGTCCGTCCGTCCGTCCGTCCGTCCGTCCGTCCGTCCGTCCGTCTTGTTGAGCGCCTGGATCTCAGAGACTATAAGAGTTAGGGTAACCAAATTTGGTTTCCAGACTCATGTGATATCACACTGCTACAAGTGTATTTCAAAATTTCGCCCCGCCCCCTTCCGCCCACACAAAGGACGAAAATCTGTGGCAGGCACAGTTTTAAAGATACGATAAAACTAAAAACGCAGTATCGTAGAGAATGCCCATATCTACCAGATTGTCGAATCTGAATTAGATCGGATCATAATTATAGCCAGAATGAAGAAATTAATTTTCAGCTGCTTCCCCTCCCCCTCCCTACATTCCAACGACAACGCAACTCATTTTCCTTCTCGCTCGCACACTCTGCCGCGTTCAGTGCGCGAGCAACCCCTAGCGGAGGAGATGTAGAATCTAATTGGAACATGTACAATCTACATGTTAGATGTAGAATATACATTGTATATGTAGATGTAGATATCATATGTAGCAAAAAAATGTAAAATGTAAAATTTTCTTTTTAATTGTAAAATTCTAAAAAATCATGCTCAAAAATGTATATACTGACTGAGTACGGGTATAAGTAGAGTCGTGTCCCCAGAAACGACTCACACGTTCCTTCTCGTTTTAAAATATTTATTAGAGAAATAATTATGCTCATAATTCGATCCATGTGTTATTTCTTGAATGTTTGTGTCTTCCATTAAAAATGTGCTCCAGAGATTCGTTAACCTCTCAAGTCGGGTTTGAAAATATTCAGGCTTCTGCTTCCTTTCAGCGGGATCCTTTTTGTAGTTCCTGATGATGTTTTGGATCTCTTCGCCCGTAGCCAATTGCCTGTCCAGCACAACATTAATGCTTGATGATGCCATTTTTTTATTATTTGTAGTACTACTTTGACCCGATGGAGGTAATTTGTTTGTCGTTATGACAGGCTGTGCCTCTACTCACAACCAAAAAGTGGTCAAAGTAATCTAACAAATTTTAATGACACTGTGGAATATATTTTTTTTTTTTCAATCCAACCGTAGTCGCCAAGTTGACTGTATCGGTTTGGGTAGATTTCAATAAATCCAACTATTTTTCCTTCACAGAAAGTAATGAGTAATCACAACTGTGTTGATGATGTATGTATGTAAATTGGTCGCCAAGTTGACCAATTATGTAGGATTTTCCAAATAAATCCAAGTTCCAAATCGGGAACAATACTCCAGATGAACGGTTAAATGTCCAAAAGTCGGGGGTCACCAAATGAACGAATCAAATGAATCTGTTGATGTAGATTCACTTGGTTCTGGTGATTGTCAATATGACAATCGTATGCTGAAATATAAATGTGTATGCCACCGGTTCATGTACCAGTAACAAAATGTCGCCGCAATCGGTACTTGAACAAATTGGGCTTCGGAGATGTGAATACGTCAGAGTTTTCTTTCGTACTGATTTTATTCGGTAAAATTCGAGGGTATATATACAGTTTCTATTAGTACAATTATTTACTTAGGATCATAGGCTTGTTTAATTAGTTCTAAGTATAAGTAGGTATGGAAACATGCTATATTTATTTATGACTTAACAATGATTACAAATTTCCCTGCATGAGTCCGGGTGCAAAGGTCTGTGGGTCAATTCTAAGATAATTTTATGACTGTCGTAAAACGATTATCATACAGATGGTGTGACATTTTACCACTGCAGATCATCTCGAATGTATATCAATATACCAAGATTATGTGCATGCATGCACGTGCATCCAGCTGTTGAATATTTGTTTAGGTCAGCGGTGCATATCTCATATTTATTGGGTTATTTTGAGAATATTTATTTAGGTTGCTGAGAATTCATATTACCTAATAACAAACATAAATTTAGGTCTAACCATACGGTTTGATGTTTACATCTAAATCGTACAATAGTCTTCATACCCTTTATCCTCCACAATACTTCTAATTACTTTTGTCCAGTCATCCGCCAATTGCGCCTCTTTCAGCCTATGCATCACACTATCTGTCAATACGTAGCACGATACTCTACTTAATGCATCTACATGCCTCATTTTCGATCCTGACCTATGCTCTATATCAAAATCAAAGTCCTGTAGGAACATCGCCCATCTCGCAACTCTCAACGGTACCTCTTTCTTCTTCATCGTCATGGCGAACGCATTACAATCAGTGATGATTTTAAACTTCGTTCCCAAGACATATACACGCCACTTTGTTAATGCTCCTATTACTGCTAGCACTTCTAGTTCGTACGAGTGGTATTTCTCTTCGCAAGGTATTGTTTTGCGGCTCATAAATAATACTGGGTGTAGCAAGCTATCCTCTGGGTCTCTCTGCAGCAATACTGCTCCAAATCCGAACTTGGACGCATCTGTGTGTATTTCTGTTTGCAACCTAGGATTATACAACCTCAAAACTGGTTTACTAGTCAGCGCAGCCTTTAACTGCTCGAACGATATCTGCTGTAACTCCTTGAACTCGAACTTTGCATCCTTCCTTAGCAAATCTGTCAACGGTTTTGCGATTACTGCGTATCCTTCTATAAATTTCCTGAAGTACGACGTCAGCCCTAAGAATCTTTGCACTGCCTTTTTATCTCTGGGTATTGGAAAATTACCCACTGCCATGGTTTTTTCCTCACTTGGTTTGATCGTTCCATTTTCAACAATATAGCCTAAGAATGTTACTTTCTTCTGTAGAACCTGACACTTTGACCAATTAATCCTTAATCCGTTCTGTGCTGCCACTTCAAGCACTCTTCCCAATCTTTCTAGTCCCTCTTCAACATCCTTACTTGGGATGATAATGTCATCCATGTAAATGACTGCATCACCTTTCCTAATTAAATCACGCATTACTGACATTATGAAACGATTGAACACTGCAGGCGAGTTGGATATACCAAATGGAACATACTGGAACTCGTACTGACCATTTTGGGTAACGAATGAAGTGTACTTCTGTGACTGTTCCTCGACAGGCACGTGAAAATACCCATTCGACAGATCCAATGTGGTAAATACTCTTGCTCCCTCTAACTTCTCGATAACACAATCCATTTGCACCATTGGAAAATTATCTCTCACTATCTTTTCGTTTAACTTTCGATAATCACAACATAGTCGTTTCTTCCCATTTTTCTTTTCGACCAAAACTACAGGAGATGCATATTCTGACGTGCTATGCTTGATTATCTTCTCGTCTAACCATTCCTGAACTTGGTCATCTACTATCTTTTGTTCACTGCATGCTAGACGTCTCGGATGTTGGTAAACTGGTAACTCGTCTGATAACACTAATTTCATTCTTATCTGACTACTAGCATTTCTTTTTGGATTGTATCCCTCGATCATCCCTTTCACTTTACAAGCATCTAGCTGCGATAAGTGTGAAACCTTTATGTCATCCTTATCGTCACTTTCTTCGAAACTCATCATATACAAGCTTTTATACTCTTTTAACAGCTCTGAGCAACAACCTTGTTCCTCGTTACCCTCATCCTGTATCCCTTCGCTCTTTACTTGGACCTCCGATCGTCTAACGAATTCCATCCCTTCTTTGGTGACTTTCATGTCAATGTCTTTTAAGATTGTCCTGCCCAAAATCGCTTCAAAAGCTATGTCTTCATCCGACACAACATTGAACTCTACCTTCATTTCGATTCCATCGATCTTCACAGGAATGACTTCACTTCCTGTTGATGAACGCATTGCGGCCGTTAAAGAATTTCTTAAATTTCGTTTTCTATTTTTGAACACTTAATTTTCCCTCATTGGTTTGGTATTTTTTCTGGTCGCGCTGCGTCGCACTTTTGAGATTTTTTAGTGTTAAGAAAAAGGTGTTAAGACAAAAGCAGAACATGATGGACATGTTCGCTGCGTAAAAAAAAGAAGAATTTTTTGATACAGTCCACTTTGGAAATAAAGCATTTGTGTTCCATGAACATCGAAGGGTTTTATTCGTCACCATATTGTTGGTCCTTCAACCGGGATAAGCTTATTGTTTAAAAATGGAAGACTTCAAGCTTGTGAAATCAGCAAGAAGCCGTGCGAAGGCAAGCATCACGCGTTTGCTAACGGCGTCACAAGATCCACGTGCGGGATCAAACTTGGAATTGGAGCAAATAACCGTGTTATTGGAGAGGCTCAATACCGTTTGGAAGGAGTTTGAGACTCTTAGCGACAAAATGGCCCTTTACGATGAGGAGGAGGGGTATGTTGATCCAGCCATCGACAACGAGACCTACGAAGACAAGTACTTGCGTGCAAACACATTACTACACTCGCTAAAACGCGCTTGTATGCTAAGGGAGAACGAGGGAGGAAACATCGCCAGCGGCAACCATAACGACAGTGAGAGCCCATGGGGATCACAAGCATCGGGATCAGGAAACGAAAACTTTGTTCGTTTTTTACAACAACAACAAGAGCTGAACGAGCGATTGGCGCAACAACAAACCACGTTTTTGAGCGCAAATTCGACAGCAAATAGGGTGCAAAGCGAATTGCCTAAAATACATATCAAGCAGTTCAATGGTGACTACAAGGAATGGCCTGCTTTCATGAACCTCTTCGAAAGTACGATTCACAGCAATCAGCATTTGACAGCCATTCAAAAATTGCACTACTTGAAAACATATGTTATTGGAGAAGCAGCTGATTTGATACGACATATGCCAATAACAATAGCAGCTTATACTGCTGCTTGGACTTGCCTAACGGAGCGTTACAACCGACCACGTCACATTGTAAATACTTTGCTGGACACATTTGTGAATTTACCTTCGACATCCAGAGCAGACGTTTCAATTCTACGTAAGGAGACAGATGGAGCAACGGAGATTGTACGCGGCTTGGATGCAGCAGGGCAAACTAATAGGGACTGCTGGATTATACATTTCATGCTGGCCAAAATTGACGCTGAAACCCGACGCAAATGGATTGAAGGAAGTCGCGAGCTGGAATCGCCAACTGTAAACGACTTACTCAAGTTCTTAGACCGGCGCTGCGAGGAATTTGAGCTAAGCAAAAGTGAGACTGACACAGACTTCAAGGTTGGTGCACAACAAAACAAAGCCAAGCGATCGTCACACGCTATGGTATCGCTGGAAGAAGGTGCTTGTGTAAAATGTAACTCCAAGGAACACAAGATCTACATTTGTCCGCAGTTTGGTGACTTATCAGTCGAGCAGAGACGAACATTCGTTAAAGCTAAGTCATTGTGCTTTAACTGTCTCAAGCTTGGGCATGTGTCACGAAAGTGTGAATCAAAATTCACATGCAAGTTTTGCCATACTCGTCACCATTCTCTACTACATATAGAAAATTCTACTTCGCAGGCTGCTGCAACCAGGGCACAGCCAAGAAGTGACGAGCAGCGCATCCTCAGCACTCCCGAAGAGGCAACAGTGGCCATCAGCCACGTCGCACGTGCGCAAGTTACTCCAAGAGCTGAACCCTCATACAACGGATCAGCAACTGCTACAAAGCCACACGGGCTTCGGAAAAGCGCATTGCCAACAGCTCTAATGTTCGTTCGAAACGCAAAGGGATCGCACACTATCTGTCGGGTGCTTTTGGACAGTGGCTCGGAACTGTCATACATCTCGGAACGGTGCATACAGGCACTTGGCCTGTCACGTTTTCCATCACGTATTCTGGTCTCGGGAATTTCATCTATAAAGGCTGAGACAACTAGAGGCTGCAGCACACTGGACATGCAGTCAAGGATCTCAGAGCACACAATGAAGGTACGCGCTCACGTACTCAGCAAAATCACCTCTACATTGGCAAGACACGATATTGACGCTGCAGCACTAAGGGCTTTCGATGGCTTCGATCTCGCAGATTCTGAATATCAATCGTTAGCGCTAGTGGATATTCTTTTGGGCAGCGATTATGTGTGGACCGTGTTCACCGGCCAAAAGATGTTCGACAGCCACGGGAACGTGATTGCCATTTCGACAATTTTTGGATGGGTCATAACTTCTATTACGACCAGCAACTCATCATCTACAACGACAATGCACACGGCTATTGACATTGACGCATCGCTTCGACGCTTTTGGGAGCTGGAGGATGTCAACCAGGAATTTCAGCGGGAACCAGAGGACGATGAAGTTGAGCAACACTTTATGAAGACACACACTCGGGACTCCAAGGGGCGTTACATCGTCGAGCTTCCGTTCAAAGATCCTAATCAACAGTTTTCGGATACACTACACGGAGCACTCGCAAGATTCAGGGGTGTTGAACGTCGCTTGGAGCGAGATCCCGATCTGCACGCACAGTATGTACAGAACATGCGAGAACTATCGCCAGAAGACATTGACAAGAAGCCATGCTTTTACTTGCCACATCATCCCGTAATTACACAAAAATTAAAAGTGGTTTTTGACGGATCGTTTAAGGATACTAGCGGAAAGGCCTTGAACGACGCCCTGCACATTGGACCCAGTATTTTGCGGAACTTATTCTCAATTTGTATACGTTTCAGAATGTTTAAGTTCGTCTTTTCTGCATATATAGTCAAAATGTATCGACAAATCTGGGTGGCTGTCAATCAGTTACCAGCGCATTGTATGGCGAGAAGATGAAAGCACGCCTATCAAGCACTATGAGCTCTCCACAGTAACATACGGCACGTCTAGCGCACCATTCTTGGCAGTGAGGGTCCTGGATCAGCTTGCTCACGACCATCAACACGAGTTTCCCACTGCAGCTAAAATCTTAAAGGAGGAGTTTTACATGGACGACGTACTCACGGGAGCATACACAGAGGAAGAGCTTATTTGCAAGCGAGATGAATTGATTCAGCTAATGGAACGTGCAGGCATGGAGCTTGGCAAATGGGTCTCCAATTCATCACGCATTTTTGTCGGAACTCTTACTTCAACCATTCTACAGCAAAAGTTCTTGGCATTCACTGGGATCCAGAAAAAGATAATTTATCGTACAACGTTTGCCTTTCATCGAATCCGGACAGCAACAAACGACAAGTGCTGTCGGACGTGGCACGCATCTTCGATCCACTGGGTATTCTGTCGCCTGTGGTGGTGCAATTTAAAATTATGTTTCAGGAATTGTGGTTACTCGATCTCGACTGGGATACGGAACTTCCTCCGAAAATTGCGGATTGGTGGAAGAAAATGCCGTAACGACCTAAATGTACTCCAGGAACTTCGTCTTCCACGATTTGTTGACAACAAGGAGGATCGCATCGAACTGCATGGATTTTCAGATGCTTCCATTAAGGCATACGCCGCAGTCGTCTACAGCAGATTGGTACAGGCAAATGGCACCGTATCTGTTTCACTCATCGCAGGAAAAACCAGAGTTGCTCCGCTGAAGCAGCAGTCACTACCGCGCCTCGAACTGTGTGGCGCTCTGTTGTTGAGCCGACTGATCGTATCTATCAAGGCTGCTCTACAGCATAAGAACATTGACATACATGCATGGTGCGACTCAACTATAGTTCTTGCTTGGCTTTCATAGCAGCCATCGAAGCTTAAAACATTTGTTGCAAGCAGAACGTCAGAAATACTCGATGCTATACCACGCAATGCATGGCATCATGTAAATACAAAGGAAAATCCTGCTGACTGCGCCAGCCGAGGCATGCTCGCTGCAGAACTGCTCAATTTCGACCTGTGGTGGATGGGACCTTCATGGCTGCAAGATCCAGAAAAACTCGCGGTAAAGCTGAGCTCTACAAAATTCTGTTCTTCCCTTTCGGAAAACTATGGCAACGAAGAAGTGAAGACCACCGCATTGACAACTCAGGAAGACGACTCATTTTCACCGCTCGAAGCACTGGTGCAACGCGTCTCGTCCTGGACAAAACTGGTTCGCATTGTAGCCTACGTCTTGCGCTTCATCCAAGGGACCAGGGCCCCTAAATCAGGCATGTTGGCAAGTAGCAAAATGCTGAAATTCGAGGAGATCCAGGCGGCTCGCATTCTTTGCCTACAAACGGCTCAGGAATGTTTCAAAGAGGATCGAATTCTGCTGCTGGAGAACAAGCCACTTCGGAGCCGCTCTCAGCTGCTCAAGCTCTCACCGATTGTATGCAAGAATGGCCTCCTACGAGTTGGTGGACGACTGAGCAATTCTCAATTACCAGCTGATGTCAAACACCCTATACTGCTTCCGAAATCGCACCGCATCACAATACTGATTTTGGAACATGAACATGCATCAAACCTTCACCCAGGCGTCTCTGCTCTCTTTGTTATTATGCGTCAAAAATATTGGATTTTTGGTGCGCGTAATCTTATAAGAAATCTGGTCCACAACTGCATAAGATGTTTTCGCCAACGTAATCACACAGAGCACCAATTCATGGCCGATTTACCAGGCATTCGTATCACCGAAGCTCTGCCCTTCCAGCATTCAGGCTGTGACTACGCTGGACCATTTATACTAAAGGAAAGGAGAGGACGCAATCCTCGAAAAACTAAGGGCTACATATGTTTGTTTGTGTGCCTTGTAACATCAGCCATACACCTGGAATTGGCCGCCGACCTGAGCACCGACACCTTCCTGGCCTGTCTTCGTCGATTTATGTCCCTCAGAGGAAAATGCTCCCAGATCTTCAGCGATAACGGAACAAATTTTGTTGGTGCCAAACGGGCACTAGATGAGATGCAGCAACTTCTATCTTCGCAAGAGCATCAACACACCGTAGCCCAATCGCTGGCCAACGATGGAATCAAATGGAGTTTCATACCGCCACATTCGCCACACTGGGGAGGGAAGTGGGAGTCATCCGTGCGTTCCGTCAAACTGCACCTTCGTCGCGTTGTAGGAAAGACGACGTTAACCTTCGAACAAATGCAAACTCTAATTGTTCAGATTAGTGCGGTTGTGAACTCTCGACCGTTATGCTATACACCAGACACAGACCTCACATACTTGTCGCCAGCCCATTTTCTAATTGGTCGCCCATTCACAACAATCCCGGAAGGCGATCTATCTCGGCAGCACTTGCAAGCAATGTACCAAGGATTTTGGAAGCGCTGGCATCAAGAATATTTAACATCCTTGCAGCAACGTCACAAGTGGAACAACAAGCAACGCAACATCTCAGTTGACAATGTGGTACTTGTCAAGGACTCCAATCTCCCATCAGCAGCTTGGATTCTAGCCCGTGTATTGGAAGCTCATCCTGGACCAGATGGACTTGTTCGACCGGAGAAATGACCCGACCCATCACCAAGCTAGCAGTACTACCTAATTCAGAAACTATGTTTCAGGGCGGCCCGGGATGTTGATGAACGCATTGCGGCCGTTAAAGAATTTCTTAAATTTCGTTTTCTATTTTTGAACACTTAATTTTCCCTCATTGGTTTGGTATTTTTTCTGGTCGCGCTGCGTCGCACTTTTGAGATTTTTTAGTGTTAAGAAAAAGGTGTTAAGACAAAAGCAGAACATGATGGACATGTTCGCTGCGTAAAAAAAAGAAGAATTTTTTGATACAGTCCACTTTGGAAATAAAGCATTTGTGTTCCATGAACATCGAAGGGTTTTATTCGTCACCACTTCCAATCGTGATGATCTGAAACTCCCCAATTCCAGTCAGACATCTTTGGCGACCTGTCAACTGACCAGTTCCTAACTTAAGGAAAACTCTGCGGCTTAACAAGCACAAATCCGCTCCTGTGTCTACAAGACCTTTGAACGTACCTCTTGTGTGTACCACATTCTTTAACTCTAGCCCGGAAGAAGTAAATATACCTGATGGTTTTGTTACAATTTTCCCTTGCACTAAGTTTGCTCTTTCCTGCTTTACCTGTCCTTCAACCCTGCAAGCAGCGGCCTTATGCCCAAGTTGGTTGCATTTAAAACATCTGAAATCGTTCTTTGGACAGTCTTTCTTCATATGTGACGTTTCTCCACACTTATAACATTTCCTAGCTGACTCTGAACCTTTTCCCTCATTTATTTCCTTACCAAAACTCCGTGATTCATATTTGTTTGACGACTTTAATGGACCACGCATCTTCTGATAAACTTCAATCTGATTCTTCAACTGCTGCATGGTTCTGGCTTGATACAGCAACCCCTTATTGGTTCGACTATCCGGAATACCATCCACAAAGTACTCAATCAAACTTTGGTCCTCTAAATCAATCGGTTTTGCGATCTCCATCAGAGCATACAAGTATTCCTGCAACGTTTCGTTTTTCTTTTGTTGTCGCCTAACCAATCTCCGATGAACCTCTGCCGATGATACTTTAATCCCGAACTCTTCGATCAACGCTTCCTTCAATCTACTCCAGTCACGAATATCCCGCTGACTGCGTATGAACAACTTTGCTGCTCCACCTAACAATTGCTTAGCGTAAATGAAGTCTGCAGCTGATTCCACCCTACCGTTAGTGCACATTCTTCAAGCTCAATTATCCACTGATTAACATCCAAGCTATTTGAACCTGAAAACTCTGAAACGCTACCTTCAACATCCTTTAGCGTGAACCACGATCTAGCTGAAACTGTAGCTTACATTTCTCTGCGACCAATTCCTGCCACTCTGTTTCCTATTTCTGCATTTTGAACTTGCCGCGGTTCTATTGACCTGAATGATTGTTCCTGTTCATCCCCATCACTCTCATCTACCTCCACTTGAAGATCATAGTGATTAAGAAGCCTGTTTTGTAAATCTACCTTTCTACCAACAGTCTCCAATCCCAGCTCGTTCAACTTAAGCCTCAAATCCGCAACTAGCAGTGCCAGAATCTCGTCTCTTCTCATCTTGTACAGTTTATGTTCTTATAATATAGAATGTAATGGGTAATAATATACGAAAGTGTGTGGTATTATAATGCAGTAAAGAATATAACAATAAAAGTATTACTTCTAATTTCTCTCAAACTTTAGCTGCTTTTGCTAGGCCGGTTACAATGGCTCTCAAACAATGCCAATTTTTTAATCTCAATTAATTTTAACTTATGAATTTCAAACTTTGCCGTTACAGTTTATTTATTTTTTCCAGTTGCAGTTGCTCTAAAACTCTTCCAATTACAGTTTATTATTATTCCAATTACAATTGCTCTAAAACTCTTCCAATTACAGTTTATTATTTTTCCAATTACAATTGCTCTACAACTGTTCCAATTACAGTTTATTATTTTTCTGATAATTGCAATGGCTCTCAAACATTACTTGAATCTTACAAACTGCAATCACATACTGTTCAAATTGTACTCAAATCAAATTTTTCTCCTTAAACACGTTCGTTCTTGCTTGACTCACTGTCGCTCGTTTCCGCTTCCTCTTCGATCAATACTTATGTATATGGATCCTCTCGTCTGACCAGGACAATTTCCGTAACTCACCAGAATTCGCAACTGTACTTTGCAACTCGCATCTGCTATCCGACCTTACCGCCTCCCAACGCTTGATCCCATCCAGATCAAACAGCTCTCGTTCTGCTTTACGCCTCTCTTTTCCAGCTATACAGTACGAACACTCCAGCCAGTTGCTTGTTGTCTGTATACCGAAAAGTCCCGCGCCGCTGTCAGTAACGATTTCTGCTTCCTCTGCTTTCGTATCGTCTTCGTTTCCAGCTCCTTTATCACTGATCTCGTCGTTTCTCGTGGCTTTCGTCGTTTTCTTTCGCCTTCACAGTTTCTCGTCTGTTTTCGTTTCTTTGTTTCCTTGTTTCTTCACCGTTTCTTGTCGCCTTCTGTCGCAGACCTTGAAATCGGTTCTTGTTGAGTCTGCCGTTTCTGCGCGTCGCTTCTGAATTTCACAATTCCACGAAATTGTCGAAAATTCTTTTGACGCTCCGTTTTTGTCTCTGTCGCTCTCCAACAATTGTCCATTAACACTCTTGACTTGGTTAATGCAATTTTGCGACTTATGACTCGAGCTCCACTACAACACAACACAATTGACCACAATTACGACACTTTTTATTGTTGGTGTTTTTATACACGTTTAATCAAAATTCAATCCCGGACGAGCCCCCAAATGTGTGGCCCAGGGTTTTTGCACTGATGTGGATTAAAGCCCAAGACGACGTTAGTTTTATAATAGTGGTAGTTGTTGTAACTTTATTTAATATTATGGGAATTGGCTTATGATTATGTGTATTTAATATGTCGTGTGTGTAACCTAATGTGTAGTGTGTGTGTGTAGTTCGCGAAACTCTGGCACCGACTGACTCTGACTCTCGCTTGCTTAACTCTAGAAACCTCCTGCTCTAATTGATCTCTCTCCTTTGCTCAAAAAGGGCGTTGCTCAATACTGGCGGCCACTTCGAGTCGCTCTCTGCACTGCCGGCCCTATCCCGATTCCTACACAAATGTCCCAGAAATTATAGAAGCCGTTATAGATAACGAAGAGAATAAGGTTTTAAGTATTGAGGAGAATAAATCCGTCATAACATTACGGCTTCAATGGGAGCCAGTTAAAGACGAGTTTAGGTTCAACTTCCATTATGAACCAATTAAGAAAGTTAAAAAGAGAACAGTGTTATCTATATTGGCCAAGATGTATGACCCCTTAGGCTGGCTGTCTCCAGTCACAATTGTTGGTAAATTATTTATGCCAAAACTTTGGCTATCAGACAAAGATTGGGATGAAGAACTGTCAGATCAAGATACTCGCGAATGGAATTCGTTTAAAGATAATTTGACAAAATTGGAGAGAATTCGGATACCAAGATGGCTGAATTCTCAGCACAGCAATCCGATGCAAATCCATAGGTTTGCTGATGCATCCGAAAAAGCTTATGCTGCAGTAGTATATGCCAGGATAGATGGTTCTTCAATTATAGTAGCCAGTAAAAGCAAAGTAAATCCGAAGAAAAATCGGAAAACTATTCCCAAGTTAGAACTTTGTGCAGCTCATCTTCTAGCAAAATTAATTCAACGTGTAAAAATAGCAGTTGGAAGTGAAGCAGAAAGTTATGCATGGAGTGATTCTACGATTACTCTGGCATGGATAAAGAATGGAAATAATAAAGATAAATTTATCAGGCGTCGAACTGACGACATTAGAAACGTAAAAGAAATTAGATGGAGACATGTCAAATCTGAAGACAATCCAGCAGATGTAGCGTCAAGGGGCATTAGTGCAGATAAGCTGATAGATTTTGAAATTTGGTGGAAGGGACCTCAATGGTTGGCTAAATCTAAGGAAAATTGGCCAAAAGAGGAGATTGAAGAAAATAAAGTTGTTAGCACAACGTTTATAAACGATAAAGCTAACATTATTAATGATTTATTAGAGAAATACTCATGCATGCACAAACTAGAAAGAGTTGTTGCATATATATTAAGATTTATTCAAATTAAAACCAAAAATAATAAAGAATTTCCTCCATATTTGACGGTCAACGAGATTAAGATCGCCAGAATATTAATACTGAAAAAACAACAAGCAATACAATTCAGTTCAGAAATAACTTGCCTAACTAATAAAAAAGAAATAGAAATAAAAAGTAAAATATTAGGATTGAATCCATTTTTAGATAGAGATGGGTTACTGCGAGTTGGAGGTAGGTTACAAAACTCCAGCGCAGAATTTGGGGTAAAACACCCTTTGATTTTAAATAAATGTCACTTAACATCCTTAATTATCAAAAACGCGCATAGAGAAACATTGCACGGTGGAATTAATTTGATGCGAAACTTCATCCAACGAAAGTTTTGGATATTTGGGCTAAGGAATTGCTTAAAGCAAAAGCTTAGAGAGTGTGTTACCTGTGCTAGGTATCGGCAGAATACCGCAGAACAAATTATGGGAAATCTGCCGAAACACAGAACAACGATGTCGCACCCATTCGCACATACAGGAGTAGACTTCGCCGGACCTTACCATATCCGATGTTCTAGAAACCGGGGGCAGAAATCTTATAAAGGATATATTGCCCTATTTGTGTGCATGGCGACAAAGGCTATTCATCTGGAAGTTGACCTATGAGGAAATGGCAACCCTATTATGTCAAATTGAAGCTGTGCTGAATTCACGGCCGTTGTATACAGCTTCAAATGATATTGACGACTTGGATA
The DNA here is from genome assembly GCF_018151105.1 of Drosophila obscura. Taxonomy (NCBI): domain Eukaryota; kingdom Metazoa; phylum Arthropoda; class Insecta; order Diptera; family Drosophilidae; genus Drosophila; species Drosophila obscura. Next base: position 88,212 of record NW_024542798.1, read on the forward strand.
TATTAACACCAGGTCATTTTATTATTGGAAGGCCAATATTTGGCACCATTGAAACGATTACAGAGGAAAGAATTGGGAATCTGGATAGGTGGAAATTAATTCAGAAAATGAAAAGAGAATTCTGGATTAAATGGAAGGAAGATTATTTACATACTCTGCAACAAAGGAATAAATGGAAAATAAGAATGAAGAATATTAAAAAAGGGCAGATTGTGTTAATAAAAGATGAAAACTGCCACCCAGCTAGATGGCCTTTGGGAAAAATAGAAGAAATACATAAAGGTAAAGACGATAAAGTACGAGTAGTGACTATAAAACATCAAGACGGGTCAATTAAACGACCTATTACTAAAATTTGTCCATTAGCTGAAATTGAGTCTGAAGAAAAAGACTCAGAAATGCCCCCAAAGGAAACTAGATATTCTCGCGGTAGACCTCAAATACCCAAGCTAGGACTCATGGCAATAATGTTATTCCTTATGTTATTTTGCCAAGTATCAAATGCAGACATAGCTGCCAGAAGACAAGGGAAGTGGTCGATAGAAAAAATGAACAGTTCCAATTCAATGTATTTGGACCCTATGGGAGACGTTGAAATAGTCGCCTCATCTTGGGATCTAATTGTGTATTATAATATGGACCCGTATTTTCAAATGATTAAAAAGGGAAAAGAATTGATTGGGAAAATGAGAGTCGTGTGCAGTAAACTTCACACTTTTGAAGATCTATGCAATAATGTCTTAGATAACACTGAAAGACAAATTGCAGACTTAGAGGATAATAATAAACTTTTTATGACTCAGGATAACAGGAGAAAGAAACGAGCGCCATTTGAGTTTATGGGCTCACTTTATCATATATTGTTTGGGATAATGGACGCTGAAGATAGGGATGCTTTGGAAGGAAATATGAAAAATCTTCTAGAAAATCAGCATAATCTAGACGATTTAATTAAACGACAAACTTCAGTAGTAGAGTCAACGGTAAATATTCTCAAAAGAACAACCGATGAAATAAATGTAAACTTTAGAAGCATGAACACGAGAGTAGAAAACATAACGGAGGCTTTAAAGGAAAGTTACTATGTTTACAAGGAATCTATAAACTTCTTTATGGTATCAAAGCAGCTAAGCTCCTTGATTGATGAGTGCGAGAAAATCCAATCAGCACTTATAAGTCTATTAATAGATATTAATCATGGTAGGTTAAATCCTAATATCTTAAAACCTATGCAGTTGAAAAAGGAAATTACCAAAATAAAAAATAGTTTATTAGAAACATTAGTTCTTCCAGGAAAAATAACAGGAACGGAATTAAAAGAAATTTACAGTCTTTTAACCGCTAAGGGAATTTTCGTAGACAACAAATTAATTCTGAACGTGAAGATCCCACTGTTCGGTAGGCACCCATCCCATTTGTTTAGGATTATTCCAATACCAGTGGAGCACGAAAAGGATTTAATAAAGGTAGATTTGAGCTCAAGATATTTAGTATATAATTTTGAAATTGATTCATATCATTCGATGACTGAGGCTACCTTGAATAAATGCCAAAAATGGCAGACAAATAAAAGAGTATGTGAAGGTAATTGGCCTTGGAGCAGCGCCAATGATAATGCTTGTGAAATAACTTCGTTCAAACCAAAAGGTCATTCAAATTGTGTTTATAGAAAAGTAGCAGAGACCAGGTCATTTTGGGTCGAATTAGAAAAGAAAGGTAGTTGGCTTTTCAAAGTTCCAGTAAACACTAATGCCAGAATTCAATGTAGTAACTCAAATCAAGAACTAATTGATCTTCCTCAACAAGGAATCTTAACAATAATAAATGGCTGTACTGTGCGAACAGATGATAAGATATTAGTACCTCATCACAGTCTTCATCTCATCTCTTATAGAAGTAATATAAGTAAGATACCAAAAATTGCTTGGAATCCATTAACAATACCATTAATCAACCATACGGAAGAAATTGATAAATTAAAAAATGAATTAAAATTGTTAAAAGAAGGTCATCACGAATTAAAGGGACTCAAGTTCCATCATGTATCGGGACACGCAGCCTTAATTATCGGACTAATAACAATGTTAATGTTAATTATATATACCATAAGAAGAATTAAAGTAGCAAGAAGACTGCAATCAATAGCTCTTCCCTACCCACTGTAAATTATCTAAAATTATCATCAGTAATTATGATTCTAATAAATACAAGAAGGTAAAATAAAATTACTCTACCAAACCTTGCCACCTTCGGGCCTTTGCAGAATGTTCAAACATGAACATGTCGATGTACGAGTACATTAAGAAAAGATTCTGTACACAATCTATATATTTCTAAATTTAAATGTAGTAGTACATAAAGTCGATAATTTACGACCGTTTGAAAGAAAGGGCAAAGATGTGTGGTAATAAATACGCGACAAGCAACACACAAGTGGAGATCCGACTGATCAAATGTAGAGCTAAGCATTAATGTTGTATGCAATGAGTTGCATGCACTCAAACAACCCCCACGGTAACTGTAGCCGTTCCATGGGTCTAGCGATAAGAATAGAATATCAATTGTACCACATACATTGTTTGTAAACTGATATAAGGCTCTGATTTTAAGAATAAAATTAAGTTTGAATTTACAACTAATCTCGCAAATGTCTAGACTTTTCTTAAGGTCTTAACACTAAAGAAATGGGATGGGTGCCTACCAAACAGTGCGATCTTCACGTTCAGAATTAATTTGTTGTCTACGAAAATTCCCTTTGCGGTTAAAAGACTGTAAATTTCTTTTAATTCCGGTCCTGTTCTTTTTCCTGGAAGAACTGATGTTTCTAATAAACTATTTTTAATTTTGGTAATTTCCTTTTTCAACTGCATAGGATTAAAGATATTAGGATTTAACCTACCATTATTAATATCTATTAACAGACTTATAACTGCTGATTGGATTTTCTCCCACTCATCAATCAAGGAGCTTAGCTGCTTTGATACCATAAAGAAGTTTATAGATTCCTTGTAAACATAGTAACTTTCCTTTAAAGCCTCCGTTATGTTTTCTACTCTCGTGTTCATACTTCTAAAGTTTACATTTATTTCATCGGTAGTTCTTTTGAGAATATTTACCGTTGACTCTACCACTGAAGTTTTCCTTTTAAATAAATCTATTTTTCCAAAGTCCTTATAGCTGGGTGACAGTTTTCATATTTTATTAATACAATTTGCCTTTTTTTAATATTCTGCATTCCTATTTTGCAGTTATTCCATTGTTGCAGAGTGTGTAAATAATCTTCCTTCCATTTCATCCAGAATTCTCTTTTCATTTTCTGAATTAATTTCCACCCATCCAGATTCCCAATTCGTTCCTCTGTAATCGTTTCAATGGTGCCGAATATTGGCCTTCCAATAATAAAATGACCTGCTGTTAATATATCCAAGTCGTCAATATCGATGAAGCTGAATACAACGGCCGTGAATTCAGCACAGCTTCAATTTGACATAATAGGGTTGCCATTTCCTCATAGGTTAAATTATTGTCCCCAATCACTCTTTTAAGTGATATTTTACTGATTTTACACCAGCTTCCCAAATACCTCCAAAGTGAGGTCCTGCCGGGGGGATAAATTGCCATTCGATCTGTTCTCTTTCTAATATTGGAACTACTTTAATATTGTCCTTAAGGGCTTTCTAGTATTCTTCGTCTAATTTGCGCGAAGCCCCCACAAAATTTGTTCCATTATCGAAAAAGATTTTTGCACATTTTCCTCTTCTTGATTTCTCAATATTTGATTTATCTTCTAAGTGCAGCTAGAAAGGCATCTGCAGTTAGATCGCTGACTACTTCCAGATGAATAGCCTTTGTCGCCATGCACACAAATAGGGCAATATATCCTTTATAAGATTTCTGCCCACGGTTTCTAGAACATCGGATATGGGAAGGTCCGGCGAAGTCTACTCCTGTATTTGTGAATGGGTGCGACATCGTTGTTTTGTGTTTCGACAGATTTCCCATAATTTGTTCTGCGGTATTCTGGAGATACCTAGCACAGGTAACACACTCTCTAAGCTTTTGCTTTAAACAATTCCTTAGCCCAAATATCCAAAACTTTCGTTGGATGTAGCTTCGCATCAAATTAATTCCACCGTGCAATGTTTCTCTATGCGCGTTTTTGATAATTTGATGTTAAGTGACATTTATTTAAAATCAAAGGGTGTTTTACCCCAAATTCTGCGCTGGAGTTTTGTAACCTACCTCCAACTCGCAGTAACCCATCTCTATCTAAAAATGGATTCAATCCTAATATTTTACTTTTTATTTCTATTTCTTTTTTATTAGTTAGGCAAGTTATTTCTGAACTGAATTGTATTGCTTGTTGTTTTTTCAGTATTAATATTCTGGCGATCTTAATCTCGTTGACCGTCAAATATGGAGGAAATTCTTTATTATTTTTGGTTTTAATTTGAATAAATCTTAATATATATGCAACAACTCTTTCTAGTCTGTGCATGCATGAGTATTTTTCGAATAAATCATTAATAATGTTAGCTTTATCGTTTATAAACGTTTTGCCAACAACATTATTTTCTTCAATCTCCTCTTTTGGTCAATTTTTCTTAGATTTAGCCAACCATTGATGTCCTTTCCACCAAATTTCAAAATCTTTCAGCTTATCTGCACTAATGCCCCTTGACGCTACATCTGTTGGATTGTCTTCAAATTTGACATGTCTCCATCTAATTTCTTTTATGCTTCTAATGTCGTCAGTTCGACGCCTGATAAATTTATCTTTATTATTTCCACTCTTTATCCATGCCAGAGTAATCGTAGAATCACTCTATGCATAACTTTCTGCTTCACTTCCAACTGCTATTTATACCCGTTGAATTAATTTTGCTAGAAGATGAGCTGCACAAAGTTCTAACTTAGGAATAGTTTTCCGATTTTTCTTCGGATTAACTTTGCTTTTACTGGCTACTATAATTGAAGAACCATCTACCCTGGCATATACTTCTGCAGCATAAGCTTTCTCGGATGCATCAGCAAACCCATGGATTTGCATCGGATTGCTGTGCTGAGAATTCAGCCATCTTGGTATCCGAATTCTCTCCAATTTTGTCAAATTATCTTTAAACAAATTCCATTCGCGAGTATCCTGATCTGATAGTTCTTCATCCCAATCTTCGTCTGATAGCCAAAGTTTTGGCATAAATAATTTACCAACAATTGTGACTGCAGACAGCCAACCTAAGGGGTCATACATCTTGGCAAATATAGATAAAACTGTTCTCTTGTTAACTTTCTTAATTGGTTCATAATGGAAGTTGAACTTAAACTCATCTTTAACTGGCTCCCATTGAAGCCCTAATGTTTTGACGGATTCATTCTCCTCAATACTTAACACCTTATTCTCTTCGTTATCTATAACGGCTTCTATAATTTCTAGGACATTTGTTATCCACTTTTTTAAGTTAAATCAAACATTTTCAAACTCCCGGGTAATTTCATCTACATGCCTTTTAGCATCCAATATAGAATCGACACCTGTCATCAGTCATCCATATAAAAATCATTCTTTATGATTTCAATTATTTCGACATTTTTGCAGTTATCTGCTATCGCAACCAACACCCTAGTAGCTAGGTAGGGTGCTAAAGCTGTACCGTACGTAACGGTTGTTAGCTTATACTCCTTCACTTTGTCGTTTGGAGTATCTCGCCAAATTATATGCAAATACTGTTAATCTTCTTCATCAACATTAATTTGCCGGTACATTTTTTCAATGTCCGCCGATACTACAAAAGGCCACTTACCCCATTTAACTATAATATTTGTTGAGCTAACGAGCTTTTTAACTAGCTGTTGAATTTAGATTAAATTAAGAAGTCGAGCGATTCAATATACTTTATGTGTGAGCAGTTTATTTGTTAAGTAGGCGAAATATGGGGTGCGTAGGTGAAGCGAAATAAAGCGAGAGGTGCCGGTTGATCAAATCAAAGCGAGAATTGAAGACGCAGGGTCTGCTAGAGAAGTGAGTGATTGATCAAGACGGTAGAACGTGAGTGCGATAATGATGACGATTAATTAAAGACTAAAAGAGGGCAGGCGGACCGAATTGCCCGTTACCTAATGCCAGCGAGAGAGAGAGCACGAAAGAAGCGATAGAAGCTCGGCTGCTGCTGAGCCGAGCACGAGCGATAGATAGAGAGAGAGAATGCGAGAGAAAGGCATAGATGCTGCAGCTGCAGTAGCAAATAAAGAAGGAGATATAAAGAGGCGAAAGAACGGCCGCTGCCGTGAGTAATTATAATCGGTTACAATATATATATTGTAACGAACCATGGATCCCATGGTTCGTCACAAGCAGATGACGCAGCCAACGCTACTCCCAGGTGAAGCGATCAACACCCAGCAAAAATGCAAACTCAGCACACGCCAAAAGACAGGAGACCAGCACAAGGGGCTTACGCAATAAGTACCTAAAATAATATTAAATAAATATTCCTAACAATATATATTCCCGAAGTGCCAACGAAATTCCTTTCCCACGGTACCGGTGCACACCGATCACCTTACCTGGGACATTGGACACTTGTTGGGAGGCGATTGCTTAGGTAACCCTCGGTTACCGGGCAAACCCCTCACATGCGCGAGCCAGTCAGCAGTCTCCGACTTTCCTTACCGGGAATATTGGACACTGACTGCAGGGCTAATGATTAGGTAACCTTCTGTTATCGATCAGCCCGTCTGCACGCGCAGACTATAATTCGGCCATAGATATTTATGTAAGAACCCTTCCCACGGTCTGGAGTAGAAATAAGATATCTATAAGACATTCATGGGAAAATCGAAGGCCGGCCGATCTATAAAAGGCACTGCCTTGCATGAAGAAAAAGGCAGTCCACCAGCCATCATCGGAGGCAGTCCACCAGCCATCGTAGGGCGGCAGTCAGTCAAACCACCATACGCGTCGTAGCACAATTAAAACATAATATAACCGGGTAGAATAATCATACGGAAGAATACGGAAGAATAAAGAAACACATTAAAATAAAAAGAACCAAAAGTGTTGTGATTTCTATTTCAGTTTCTGGCAAAGTTCCTGGTTTTCCCGATAAAGTCCTCGTGAATTATAAATAACTTGTAATTCAGGACCCTGGACAGACTGATGCATACCTCAGCCTGAAATAGGACATTACAAGTGGCGCCCGAGCAGGGACTTTAAAAGATTTTTCCTGGAAACTTCAAGAAAACCGAAATCAGGGACTTCGTGGATTAAAGACCCACTGCCATCAAAAAGCAAATTGAATCAATAACAAGTCCGCGCACTTACATAACCCGGGCGCGAAAACAAACGCGAAAGTATTGTGAAGGAGCAGGCTCCTGCACAACAACAGGGCAGTGGACACCGTCCTACCACAAGAGTGGTAAAACCCACACGGGCTCATCGAGGCGGGCCGGCAAACAGGACTGCCAGTATTTTTGATTTCATTATTTCTTAATTTTTCCTATCGACTTATTTACTATTCATTTACTCCATATTATCCATTATTACTCATATTAGACGTAAGCAGTTAACGAAAATATATATAATATTGTCGCAGAATATCCACGGATGTTTATTTAATTCTTTGATTTGTTCCGCAGGTCAAATGTTAGTACTTCTCTCAATTTCGTTCAGCCAGGAAGTGACTCTGTCTCCCTCGCTCCGATCTCTCGTTTAGTCCATCGATACTTATACGACCAAGACGATATTTTACGCAAGGTGCAAGAGTCGATATTATGTGGGTTAACAATACTAGTGATATTCCCTCTCTGACCTAATTCCACATAGTTCTAGTTCGCAGAACTAGAACTATCGAAACTTATTACGATCTTTTATACAAGGTGCAAGATTAAATGTAAATACAATTGTAGGTTAACGATAATAATAGTAATACAATCTAACAGCTCGGCCATCCTGACAATTAGATCGTCCTCGATCGTGAGTTTGTAATTAAGGTTAATTGTAATTATATGTGTATATATATAAAATGTTAACTACTTAGGTTGGAGTTATTTTCACACTGATTACGCCAATCGGCCCATTTCCTCAACCGGCATGCCTCTACAACACCGTCATACGGGATTTGACTTATCTGGCAATTTTCAATGTCGTTTAACACGTATCTGTCATTCGGCAATACCTTCCTGACGATGTACGGACCCCTGTATTTTGGAACAAATTTTTTATTTGTACCGATTGTGGTGTCAATGTTTCTCATTACAACGAAATCTCCATCTAAGAACTCAATGTTGTTTTTGTGCTTCCTTTCAAAATACTCTTCACTCTTCTGCTGACTATGCTCAATTTTATCTAAAGATTTCTTACGTATTGATTCTAAATCACCTTGCGGTTGGTCTTGCTTGTCATCTAAATATTCTGTCAACGCGTCAATATTACAACCCCTTTGCTGAACTCCAAATAACAAAACTGTGGGCAATTCTTTCGTGGTCGAGTGCACTGAGTTGTTAATTGCAAATTCTGCCTTTATCAAGAGTTTACTCCAATCTTCGTGATTTATTGGCTCAGTTATTTTGGCCAACATAGCTTTTATGGTTCTGTTCACCCGTTCTACCTGACCATTCGCTTGAGGTGACGCAGTTGCTACTTTCACATGTTCTATATTATTTTCTAACAGAAATTTACTAAATTCTAATGATGTAAAACATGATCCTCTATCACTTATAATTCTACGTGGACGACTATAGAATTGAAAATACTTTAAAAAACAACTGTTGACTTCTTTCGTGCTTGTCGTATTTACAGAAAACAATTTTACAAATTTCGTAAACGCGTCAATGATGACTAGCACATGCTTTTTCTTTGATATAATAGCGGGAAGTGGTCCAAAATGATCTACGTGTAATGTATCAAATGGGATTGGTCGCTTAGGAATATTGTGAAGTGTTCGGTTGTTTGCGTGTGTGGGCACTGAAAACATTATGCAATTTAAGCAGTTTCCTATAAATGAATCAATTTTAGATCTCATATTCGGAAACCAATAGTGCCTTAGGATTTCTTTCATACATTTTTCAGTTCCTAAATGACATAACTTCTCGTGAACTCTTCTGATTATGTGCGTTTCCATTTCAGCTGGGACATAAAATAATTCGACGTCATTCTCATTTAATCTATACACAATTCCATCACTCAAAGAAAATTTCTTAACAGGTCCATGTTCCAATTGTTCTTTCAATTTCTCTATGTAGTTGTCTCTGTTTTGTGTTATCTGAAGCTGAAGACTAATGTCATCAATGTCAATTACGGAACCTATTCGGTCTTTGTTATCACTTTCATGAATTGTAACTACTGGCTCATATTCAAAATCTTGATTAAGCGCTGAAGGATATCTACTAAGCGTGTCAACACGGGCCATATATTTTCCACTGCGATGTTTCAGAGTGTAATTATAATTAGCTAACTCCATGGCCCATCTGGCAATACTTGAATTAAGGCGTCCTTTTCCTAAACATAAGACTACTGCGTTACAATCCGTTATAATTTTGAACGGAATTCCTTCTAAATAGATTCTAAACTTCCTTAATGAATAAATCACTGCTAATGTTTCGAGCTTGAAACTTTCATATCTTGCTTCTAGTTTGGTCGCTCTCTGTGAAAAAAATGCCGTTGGGTGAAACTTATCATCATTTTGTTTCTGCAACAAAAGTCCACTACAGTTCACAGTTCACTACTTGCATCACAATGCAGCTCTGTTTCTCGATTTGGATTATAAAGAGCCAATACTGGGAACGAAATTAGTTTCTCTCGCAGATATTCAAAAATTTGTATGCACTTGTCTTGAAGTTCAAACTTAGCCCCTGGTTTCGTAAGTTCCTGTAATGGTTTTGCTATTTTTGAGTACGCCGGAATAAAACGCCTAAAATAGGAGAATAATCCTAAACACTTTTGCATTTCATGGCGATCCTTTGGCAACCGAAGATTCTTAATTGTTGCTGTGTGCTCGCAGTTTGGGCTTATTCCTTTTCCACTAAGTGTATATCCTAAGAATTCGATACTTTCATAACCAAATTGACATTTACTAATCTTAATTTCTAATCGATATTCAGCGAGAATTCTTAATACTCTACCTACTGTTATGAGGTGATCATTTAACGTTTTGGAACCTATAGCAATATCGTCCATATAAACTACTACATTACCTTCGCGAATTAATGGTTGCAAGATAAAATTAATAAATCTCATAAATACTGCTGGTGAATTCATAAGTCCGAAGGGCATTCTTGTATATTCATACTGACCACTAGGTATGACAAAACTTGTATACTGCACCGAATTCTCTGATACTTTTACCTGGTGATATCCGTGTTTCAAATCTAAAATTGTAAAAATTTTATTCCCTTCCAATCTCTCTAAACAGTCATCTATTAGAGGCAACGGATATCCATGACGAATGCATATCTTATTAAGCTGCCTATAATCTACACACATTCTTTTTCTCCTGATTTTTTCTTAACTAATACTATTGCAGAAGTATAGGGCGAGTTACTTTCTCTTATAAAACCTCTTTTCAATAATTCATCTATTTGGGCATCTACTTCTTTTTTCTCTTGGTATGAAAGTCTTCTTGGAACGGAGCGTACAGGTTCTTCTGTCTTCAGTTTTAGATTCATTTCATAATTATGCTGAATTGCTGGGATATTACTTAAATCTGAATAGTTAAATTTGATCACTTCAATGAATTTACTACGTTCTTCATCACTCCGCCTCGGGTCTATATTGAAGCAGTCATCTTCATTTGTTATATCAATACTATATATATATGGTATATCTATGTCAGATATTCCTAATGTTTCCTTTGCCATATGCTCATTATCTTTTAAAAAATAGTCACTACTTTTTAAATTTAACTGGTCACTAATCTTATCATCATTTCCATCCTTCACTAAATCATTGTTATTGCTATCTGATAATCTCAACTCATTATTTATATTTGTCAATACTATGTTTTCAATTGGGTCGCCGTCAATGTTTACCAATATTTTATTTTCAATTTCACTGTCAATGTTTACTAATACTCTTTTTTCAATTAAGGCACTGTCACTAATTTCTACAGTTCTGTTTTCTATTAAGTCCCTGTCACTGTTCACTAATATTCTATTTCCTAGTACATCATCAAAATTTACATAAGGCATGTTGGCAATCCTTCACCTTGTGCTGCATGGACCCACACTGGAAGCACGATCCCTTCTCCCGCAGAGGTGCGGGACACGATGAAGCGTAATGTCCATGCGCTGAACAATTATAGCAGCGCACCTGGTTCTGGTCAGGTCCTGATGCATTCATCTCAGAGCGCTTGAAAGTCGTCTGGGTACTCTTCCTTAAAGCCTCGTATTGACGGGCCAGCTCCTTAAGTTTTCCAATGGTCGTCGCTGAATACAATAAGGCGATACAGGTAGAACGATCTCGAAAACCATCAATGATAAACTGAACCGTTAATTTTTCTTCGATGTCGGCACGCATAGCAATTTCTTCCATCAGAAGAATGTATCCCATTACGGAGTTCTTCCCTGGATTGAAAGTGGTTTCCTTCAAGAGCAGTACCACATAAGCAGTTGAATTACTGCGACCAAAAGTTTTCAGGAAGTTTTCTTTAAACTCATCGTAAGTCTTCGATTTGTCGACACGCATGAACAAGTCCGCCTCGGTTCCCGCTTTCATCAACATTCGCACACAGCGAAGTCGAAAATGGTTGCTTTCGTTCACGCCTCTGCACATCCGTTCAAAATCCAAGATCCATTTGGAGCCTTCATCATTTTCACTGTCGGAAAATGGGACAACAAGCTGCTTAACCATTCGGATATCGTCCGTCACATTATTATCCATTGTCATTAGAGCAGCTAGTTTCTTCTTCTTCTCAGCCACCCTAATTGCTGCGTCGAGCAAGTCTTCTTCTTCTTTTAAATCGTCCATCTGATCGCTTTCAGACACTTTTCTCCCTATGTTAACGTTATGGTGGTTTTCAATTTCCAATTTCTCCAGACTTCCAGATACCTCCTCCATTCCACCACTTATGGCAAGTTTGCGTAGCTGTCTTAGTGTTGCGCTGGCTGGAAAAATTATCTCATTCTCCAGCAGCCACTCTGTAATTTTTTCTTTGTCCATCATTTCATCAGCCATTTATGAAATGATGAAAATACTTATTGTCGTGGATGCCACTGATCCTATACTTATGTAGGCTTGTACTTTAAAGTGTCTCGATCCCACTTCTGAAGTTATTGTCGCAGAATATCCACGGATGTTTATTTAATTCTTTGATTTGTTCCGCAGGTCAAATGTTAGTACTTCTCTCAATTTCGTTCAGCCAGGAAGTGACTCTGTCTCCCTCGCTCCGATCTCTCGTTTAGTCCATCGATACTTATACGACCAAGACGATATTTTACGCAAGGTGGGTTATGTGGGTTAACAATACTAGTGATATTCCCTCTCTGACCTAATTCCACATAGTTCTAGTTCGCAGAACTAGAACTATCGAAACTTATTACGATATTTTATACAAGGTGCAAGATTAAATGTAAATACAATTGTAGGTTAACGATAATAATAGTAATACAATCTAACAATAATAAGAATATAAACTAAGCATTGATTAGTGGGAACGATGGTCACTGGGAGCAGTCAGGTACCATCACTAGGAACCAGGAACCAGCACCAAGAACCAGCACCCAGAGCCAGGAACCAGCAGCAAGAACGAAGAACCTGTACCAAGAACACAAAAGAGAAAAACCGAGCGAACGAAAAGGGAGCATACACTTAAGAGAGCGATAGGCGGGCCTAAGCAAAGAGAACATAGCTGACCGTCGGGAGAAGAGAGCCCTTCCCAAGCATAACTGGCACGCGTCAGAAAAATGAGCAGCAGAGCCAACGACGCAATGCTAGCACAAAGCCGAAAACCACCCCAAGCCAGCCCACAGCAGCCGAGAGAGGAGCAGCGCCGCGACGCGAGAGATAATCGACGATCGGCTCAGCGTTCGGCAGCTAAGCTACAACGCGGCCGAGGGCCGGGCAGAATTACCGGCAGAGGCCGGATCAAGCGGCTTGGCACGCGTCAAAAAAGATGCGTGCCGGGAGTCGAAAAATGGTGTCAGAAGTGAGCAGTCGAGTTCCAGAGCAGAGTCCAGAGCGAGTGCGATCGCCGTGACCCCCGCCCCCACGATTGGCAACAACGACAACAACACAGGACCCAACCAACGACACCGACGGAATCCTGGCCGCTGAAGATTTCCCCAACACGGAGGCCACCAAGAATCAGGGAAATAACACCAAACCAGGCGAAAGAGGACGGGTAAGCCGGCTCACTTACGTGGATGTGTAGGGAGAGAAAGAGACGGTGCGATAGGTAGGGACCCAACCACGGATATAAGAAAGAATATATTTAAAACGCTCTTGGTTATTGTATCGGCTGCCCCCAAACTGTACCCTTCCATCTCTACACCACTATCCTTGGGGAGACGGGCCATAGCATCGGTACGCGGTCAACGCACGGTGACTGCGGTCCGCCCCTCCCCCTTCCCGTAGCACCTTCCCCGTAGAAAACCTCGCCCTTTTCCCCCCGGAGGACCAGTTGACGCCTCCTCCAACCCGCGACTAAATAACCTTCTACACGTAAGCAACGGCCGGATAGTGGCGATGGTGACCATAGGAGGACACGCAACGGAAGCCACAATCGACACCGGGGCATCCAGAAGCTTTATCAGCGCAAACCTGGCCCGACAACTAGACAACAAAACCAACCTGCAAGATGCATGCGTCCGCATACGCCTGGCCGATGCGGCGGTCAAGGGAGCCCACAAGTTATACTGGCGCACATCAAGCTGGTTCAACGAGATGTTCAAATCCCGCTCCTGGTCCTGCCAAATATGCTGGGACAAGTTATTGTCGGCATGGACTTCCTAGGTGCCATCAAAACGACGATCCAATGCGGCACCACGCTGCTACAGCTCCGAGACCGTCACCCCATGCCCACTGAACCCGTTCTTACTACCATCCATGTACAAGACGCCGAACCCCGATACCAGAAACCCCAACATATCGCAACGAACCTACGTCCACGACCTACCACAACGCACACGGCACCTAATAACGCTACGGAGCACTTGACACCCAAACCAATCGCAACGAATACGAAGCACTACGGAGAACACGAATCCAAGGTCAACACCAGCAAACCGCAATCAAGCAATCGGTAAAACAATTCCCACGGTCACTACGGAGCAACCGCGTCCTAGGCCAACCACAGGGGACACACACCCCAAACAAACCACGAGGATCTCACACACGAGACAAACACACTTGAACCCGGCGCTCGACACAGGAAGGCCAGATCGAAGACAAGCAACAGAGCAAGCAACCGACCACCAGCATCGAACAAGGACAACGGCAGCCACCATCCGACAGCCCAGCAACACGGGAAACAGCTACTGATATCCACAGAGCCCCTCAATGCGGGCCCGGAAACCAGGACGATACCCCCACGATGCACCGACCGCCGCCCTGTCGTACGAACGGCCGACGCCTTCCGCGTACCGACATGATTCTTAGCGCCATGCAACGAGCCATGCCTAGAGCAATGTCCGAGATCTTCGTCGCCCACACAAGTCGTTGCTGCGATACCAGAGGCGTCATCGCGACTCACCTGTTCAAGTACCAGTCTGGCTGTAGTATAACACGAGTACTACACCCGGCATACCAAAACATCATACCCATGGTCGACACCACCCCCATCGTCACCCACATAAGCAACTACCAACGGAGGAATGAAACGCACAGCGCCTTCGACACAACCCTCTTACCCGAAGACCCCAGCCAGCCATTTGACTCTGAAGCCGCCGATACAACCGAACATGAGCCCGAACCAGTCCCGGAGCCGTGGCCGCCGGTCTTGGCCCCGCAGACCCAAGCATCCGTCGCCCAAACAAGCCATTGGTCCAACAAAAGAGACATCGTCGAGACCAGCCAGTTTATGCACCAGTCTGGAGACAATACCACCCAAGTGTTCCGCCAGAGCCACAAAACCCTTACCTACGTGCAACGCCTCCCCGATCATCGCCCACATAAGCGATTACCACCGGAGCATCGATCCGTCAAGCACATTTGACAAACCCATCCTTCCGAAAAACCCGAATCAAACCTTTGACCCCGGAGCCACCGAACCCACCGAAGACGACCCAGAACTACCGACGGATCCTTGGCCACCCGACATAGCACCGCAGATTCGAGAATGCCTGGACAAATAACTACCAAAAAAAACTGCCGAGAAAACCATCGTCATATGGGATAATCGACCCACCAAGCACCAACTACAAAGCACCCAGAACAGCAGAAAGGCCACGATCACAGCAGCAGTAGAAAATATAACGTTACCGACGCCACGCTAAAGTGTCGAGATTAACAGCGACGAATCCGGAGATTTGGCACAAGCCAAAGGACAGGATAACCCGGAAAAAGGCGAACCTCAGCACCCGCCAAGCGACGCCACAAATCTCTCCATCACCCACCCGGAAGAAAGGGGGGGGGGGGGGGGGTGTAACGAACCATAGATCCCATGGTTCCTCACAAGCAGATGACGCTGCCAACGCTACTCCCAGGTGAAGCGATCAACACCCAGCAAAAATGCAAACTCAGCACACGCCAAAAGACAGGAGACCAGCACAAGGGGCTTACGCAATAAGTACCTAAAATAATATTAAATAAATATTCCTAACAATATTCCCGAAGTGCCAACGAAATTCCTTTCCCACGGTACCGGTGCACACCGATCACCTTACCTGGGACATTGGACACTTGTTGGGAGGCGATTGCTTAGGTAACCCTCGGTTACCGGGCAAAACCCCCACATGCGCGAGCCAGTCAGCAGTCTCCGACTCTCCTTACCGGGGATATTGGACACTGACTGCAGGGCTAATGATTTGGTAACCTTCTGTTACCGATCAGCCCGTCTGCACGCGCAGACTATAATTCGGCCAGAGAGATTTATGTAAGAACCCTTCCCATGGTCTGGAGTAGAAATAAGATATCTATAAGACATTCATGGAAGGCCGGCCGATCTATAAAAGGGCAGTCCACCAGCCATCGGGGGAAGCAGTCCACCAGCCATCGTCGGAGGCAGTCCACCAGCCATCGTCGGAGGCAGTCCACCAGCCATCGTCGGAGGCAGTCAATCAGCCATCGCGAGAGTCAGTCAAATCAACATCCGCGTCGTAGTGCAAGTAAACATAACATAACCGGGTAGAATAATCATACGGAAGAATACGGAAGAATAAAGAAAACCATTAAAATTAAAAGAACCAAAAAGTGTTGTGATTTCTATTTCAGTTTTCTGGCAAAGTTCCTGGTTTTCCCGATAAAGTCCTCGTGAATTATAAATATCTTGTAATTCAGGACCCTGGACAGACTGATGCATACCTCAGCCTGAAATAGGACATTACAAGTGGCGCCCGAGCAGGGACTTTAAAGGATTTTTCGTGGAAACTTCAAGAAAACCGAAATCAGGGACTTCGTGGATTAAAGACCCACTGCCATCAAAAAGGAAATTGAATCGATAACAAGTCCGCGCACTTACATAATCCGGGCGCGAAAACAAACGCGAAAGTATACGCAGTGCCGATCCTAAAAGTGCCGTTTAACAGTGACTCAGTGCCAAAAATCAACAGAAATCAACTTGGAACATCACGACGATGAACAATCAGAGGAGGCATACCCTGCGGGACACTTTTCCAATCCAGGGGTCAGCACCGGCTGGATCCACAAACTCCGTCGGGACGAACTAGAAGTCCTCGCCGAAGAATTCGGATTCGGCAGCGAAGGAACGGTCGATGAACGCCGAAGGAAATTTGCCGCTCTAGTCGCCGGGCCACTCGCGCAAGAAGCCTGGGTCCGCCTAGGAGAGTTCGAGAGGCACTATGCCAAGCCAGCCTCACGCTCTCGTTCCAAGTCACCACGGCCCACTACTCCTGGACCATCCGACACTCTCCAAATGGATCCTAAGACCGGACTACGAGTCCCCGCAGCCACCGAATACCGCACTCCTGCTGTCCCCGTTTCCAAGGCCCCTCAGCTACAGAGACCCACCCAGCACCCGTGCCGAGGATCTTGCCAGCGATCGACCGACCCATGGAAGGGCACCACTACAACCACGCTGCACCAATGGCGGAACGCATCCGAAAGTGGGGAATCCAGTTTGACGGCCAAGATGACCATCTATCATTCATCGAACTGCTCGAAGAACGCGCGCTCTCGTATGGGGTGGACACAAACCATCTGCGGCGGGCCGTGGCCGAACTTCTCACAGACCGTGCCAGTCGTTGGTTCCGCACCAGCCGCCTACAAAGTTCCTCATGGGAAAATTTCCGCTAGGAATTCTTAACGTTCTTCTTGCCACCACGGTATTTTGAACAATTGGAAGACCGGATCCGAGCCGGAAAGCAATTGGCTGGGGAACTGTTCAAAGATTTCCTCATCGAGATACGTCTACTTATGCACCACGCTGGGTACGACGCAACCAAGGAGCTAACCAGGATCTACGACAACGCCCTCCCAGCCTACCAGATGTACGTGCGCCGCCACGAACTGCAGGACTTGTCACAGCTAACACTGCTGGCCACAGAGTTTGAGAGTATTCAAGAGCGGACCATCCCGAGCACTCTCGCACCACCACGACACACGCCCAGATACGCACGGCCTACTACAGAGCAGAGGAGCGACGATTCCAATCGGACACCATTCCGGAAGCCTCACTGGAACTCGGCAGACTCACCAAGAAGACAGCCATCCAACCCAGTGAGTACGGCAAAGCCCGAGGTAGCACATCGCATGATTACGACCCCCATCGCCAACCCACGCGCAGCCTGTCGCCGGTGTGGTGAAGCAGGGCATGCGGCATATGAATGCCAAAATCCCTCGATCCTATTCTGTTGGGAATGTGGCAAGCGCGGCACCCGGACCATCGATTGCTGTCGCCAGAACACGTCGGGAATCGACTCGCGTCCTCGACTGACACGGGATCAGCCGGGAACGACGTCTGCCCCGACCCACGCATAAAAATCCCGCTACACATGAACGAGAACCGGATAGTGGCAATGGTAACCATAGGAGGACAGGCAACGGAAGCCACCGTCGACACAGGGGCATCCCGAAGCTTTATCAGTGCAAACCTCGCCCGACAACTAGACAACAACACCAACCTACAAGATGCATGCGTCCGCATACGCCCGGCCGACGGCTCGGTCAGAGAGATCACCCAAATTCTACTGTCGCACATCAGACTGGATCAAAGAGAAGTTCAAATACCCCTCCTGGTCCTACCAAACATGTTGGATCAAGTTATCGTCGGCATGGACTTCCTATGCGCCATTAAAACAACGATCCAGTGCGGTACCACACTTCTACAATTACGAGATCAGTGCCACACACCACATATCCACACCGTTCCGACCAACAGAGTACAAGGCAACGAACCCCGACACCAGAAACTGAAGCCAACGGCGGCCGTCATACGTCCGCAACCTATCCCAACAATTTCGGCACCCAGCCACGCCAACATGACACCCATACAAACCTCAGCGAACACACGACCACGACCTACCCCAATGAACAAAACGACCCAGATCGCCACGAAGAACACGACACCCAGCCCAGCCCCAGCAGAGGCAATGCGCCGGCCCACGAACATGAAGCCGAAACCAACAGCACGAAACAACAATCAAGCAAACGGGAAAACGAGTCCCACGGTCACTACGGAGCAACCGCGTCCTAGGCCAACCACAGGGGAAACATACCCCAAAGAAACTACGAGAATCTCACCCACGAGACAAGCACTAACGCACTGGAACCCGGCGCTCGACACAGGAAGCCCAGGTCCATGTCCAGCAACAGAGCATGTAAGTACCCTCTCCTCCCAGGAGAAAGTGAACATAGAAACACCCTCAGAGACGACAATCAGCCCTGAACCAAGACAAGAACATCGACACCGACAACGGCAGCAACAGATCAACAGCCCAGCAACAAGGAAAACAGCTACGCTGACCCCACCCTGGTCGGGGCCCATAATTGAACTGATATCCACAGAGCACCTCTACGCGGGCCCGGAAACCAGTTCGGTGGCCCTACGATACACCGACCGCAGCCCTGTCGTACCCACGGCCGACGCCACACCGATCCTCGCCCACACAATGGAGTACCTTCCGCGTACTGACATGATTTTTAGCGGCATGCACCGAGCCATGCCTAGAGCCATGTCCGAGATCTTCGTCGCCCATACAAGTCGTTGTTGTGATACCAGAGGCGTCATCGCGACTCACCTGTTCACGTACCAGTCTGGCTGTAGTATAACACGAGTACTACACCCGGCATACCAAGACATCATACCCATGGTCGACACCACACCCATCGTCACCCACATAAGCGACTACCAACGGAGGAATGAAACGCACAGCTGCTTCGACACAACCCTCTTACCCGAAGAACCCAGCCAGCCATTTGACTCCGAAGCCGCCGATACAACCGAAATGAGCCCGAACCAGTCCCGGAGCCGTAGCCGCCGGATTGGCCCGCAGACCCAAGCATCCGTCGCCCAAACAAGCCATTGGTCCAACAAAAGAGACATCGTCGAGACCAGCCAGTTCATGCACCAGTCTGGAGACAATACCACCCAAGTGTTCCACCAGAGCCACAAAACTACTCTACCTACGTCCAACGCCTCCCCGATCATCGCCCACATAAGCGATTACCACCGGAGCATCGATCCGTCAAGCACATTTGACAAACCCATCCTTCCGAAAAACCCGAATCAAACCTTTGACCCCGGAGCCGCCGAACCCACCGAAGACGACCCAGAACTACCGACGGATCCTTGGCCACCCGACATAGCACCGCAGATTCGAGAATGCCTGGACAAATAACTACCAAAAAAAACTGCCGAGAAAACCATCGTCATATGGGATAATCGACCCACCAAGCACCAACTACAAAGCACCCAGAACAGCAGAAAGGCCACGATCACAGCAGCAGTAGAAAATATAACGTTACCGACGCCACGCTAAAGTGACGAGATTAACAGCGACGAATCCGGAGACTCGGCACAAGCCAAAGGACACGATAACCCGGAAAAAGGCAAACCTCAGCACCCGCCAAGCGACGCCACAAATCTCTCCATCACCCACCCGGAAGAAAGGGGGGGTGTAACGAACCATGGATCCCATGGTTCCTCACAAGCAGATGACGCTGCCAACGCTACTCCCAGGTGAAGCGATCAACACCCAGCAAAAATGCAAACTCAGCACACGCCAAAAGACAGGAGACCAGCACAAGGGGCTTACGCAATAAGTACCTAAAATAATATTAAATAAATATTCCTAACAATATATATTCCCGAAGTGCCAACGAAATTCCTTTCCCACGGTACCGGTGCACACCGATCACCTTACCTGGGACATTGGACACTTGTTGGGAGGCGATTGCTTAGGTAACCCTCGGTTACCGGGCAAAACCCCCACATGCGCTCGCCAGTCAGCAGTCTCCGACTTTCCTTACCGGGAATATTGGACACTGACTGCAGGGCTAATGATTAGGTAACCTTCTGTTATCGATCAGCCCGTCTGCACGCGCAGATTATAATTCGGCCAGAGAGATTTATGTAAGAACCCTTCCCATGGTCTGGAGTAGAAATAAGATATCTATAAGACATTCATGGAAGGCCGGCCGATCTATAAAAGGGCAGTCCACCAGCCATCGGGGGAAGCAGTCCACCAGCCATCGTCGGAGGCAGTCCACCAGCCATCGTCGGAGGCAGTCCACCAGCCATCGTCGGAGGCAGTCAATCAGCCATCGCGGGGCAGTCAGTCAAATCACCATCCGCGTCGTAGTGCAAGTAAACATAACATAACCGGGTAGAATAATCATACGGAAGAATACGGAAGAATAAAGAAAACCATTAAAATTAAAAGAACCAAAAAGTGTTGTGATTTCTATTTCAGTTTTCTGGCAAAGTTCCTGGTTTTCCCGATAAAGTCCTCGTGAATTATAAATATCTTGTAATTCAGGACACTGGACAGACTGATGCATACCTCAGCCTGAAATAGGACATTACAAGACATGGAGCCATATGCATTCGCGTACCTAGATGACATTGTCATCGTGGGGCGAGATTTTAATGAACATCTACGCAACATGAAAGTGGTTTTGTCCCGACTCCGGAAAGCAAACCTAAGGATAAATGCGGAAAAATGCGCGTTCTTTCAAACCCAAATCAAGTATCTCGGCCATATGATCAGCAATGAGGGATCCACACCGACCCCGACAAAATTGCCGCCGTCAAAGAACAATCCCGGCCGCCCACCAACCTAAAAGAGCTTCGTCAATGCATCGGGATGGCGTC
The DNA here is from genome assembly GCF_018151105.1 of Drosophila obscura. NCBI lineage: Eukaryota > Metazoa > Arthropoda > Insecta > Diptera > Drosophilidae > Drosophila > Drosophila obscura. The sequence goes on from NW_024542798.1 coordinate 109,634, forward strand.
CTGGTACCGAAGATTTGTACCAAACTTCGCGACGGTCGTCCAACCGATGTCTCACCTACTCAAGAAGGACCAACCATGGGTATGGACCGAAGCACAACAGGCTGCTTTTGACCAACTGAAGACACTTCTCACGACCGCCCCCGTCCTTGCGTGCACCGATTTCAACGTTAAAATTAAAAGAACCAAAAAGTGTTGTGATTTCTATTTCAGTTTCTGGCAAAGTTCCTGGTTTCCCGATAAAGTCCTCGTGAATTAGAAATATCTTGTAATTCAGGACCCTGGACAGGCTGATGCATACCTCAGCCTGAAATAGGACATTACAATGGTTTTCTTTATTCTTCCGTATTCTTCCGTATGATTATTCTACCCGGTTATGTTATGTTTAATTGTACTACGACGCGTATGGTGGTTTGACTGACTGCCTGCGATGGCTGATTGACTGCCCTCCTACGATGGCTGGTGGACTGCCTCCGACGATGGCTGGTGGACTGCCTCCCGATGGCCGATGGACTGCCCTTTTTTTCATGCAAGGCAGTGCCTTTTATAGATCGGCCGGCCTTCGATTTTCCCATGAATGTCTTACAGATATCTTATTTCTACTCCAGAATGTGGGAAGGGTTCTTACATAAATATATATTGCCGAATTATAGTCTGCGCGTGCAGACGGGCTGATCGGTAACAGAAGGTTACCTAATCATTAGCCCTGCAGTCAGTGTTAAATATTCCCGGTAAGGAAAGTCGGAGACTGCTGACTGGGGGGTTGTGGGGGGTTAGCCCGGTAATCGAGGGTTACCTAAGCAATCGCCTCCCAACAAGTGTCCAATGTCCCAGGTAAGGTGATCGGTGTGCACCGGTACCGTGGGAAAGGAATTTCATTGGCACTTCGGGAATATATATTGTTAGGAATATTTATTTATTTAATATTATTTTAGGTACTTCTTGCGTAAGCCCCTTCGGCTGGTCTCCTGTCTTTTGGCGTGTGCTGAGTTTGCATTTTTGCTGGGTGTTGATCGCTTCACCTGGGAGTAGCGTTGGCTGCGTCATCTGCTTGTGACGAACCATGGGATCCATGGTTCGTTAACTCCCCCTTCTTCCGGGTGGGTGATGGAGAGATTTGTGGCGTCGCTTGGCGGGTGCTGAGGTTCGCCTTTTTCCGGGTTATCCTGTCCTTTGGCTTGTGCCGAGTCTCCGGATTCGTCGCTGTTAATCTCGTCACTTTAGCGTGGCGTCGGTAACGTTATATTTTCTACTGCTGCTGTGATCGTGGCCTTTCTGCTGTTCTGGGTGCTTTGTAGTTGGTGCTTGGTGGGTCGATTATCCCATATGACGATGGTTTTCTCGGCAGTTTTTTTTGGTAGTTATTTGTCCAGGCATTCTCGAATCTGCGGTGCCATGTCGGGTGGCCAAGGATCCGTGGTAGTTCTGGGTCGTCTTCGGTGGGTTGGTGGCTCCGGGGTCAAAGGTTTGATTCGGGTTTTTCGGAAGGATGGGTTTGTCAAATGTGCTTGACGGATCGATGCTCCGGTGGTAATCGCTTATGTGGGCGATGATCGGGGAGGCGTTGGACGTAGGTAGAGTAGTTTTGTGGCTCTGGCGGAACACTTGGGTGGTATTGTCTCCAGACTGGTGCATGAACTGGCTGGTCTCGACGATGTCTCTTTTGTTGGACCAATGGCTTGTTTGGGCGACGGATGCTTGGGTCTGCGGGGCCAAGTCCGGCGGCTACGGCTCCGGGACTGGTTCGGGCTCTATTCGGTTGTATCGGCGGCTTCGGAGTCAAATGGCTGGCTGGGTTCTTCGGGTAAGAGGGTTGTGTCGAAGCAGCTGTGCGTTTCATTCCTCCGTTGGTAGTCGCTTATGTGGGTGACGATGGGTGTGGTGTCGACCATGGGTATGATGTCTTGGTATGCCGGGTGTAGTACTCGTGTTATACTACAGCCAGACTGGTACGTGAACAGGTGAGTCGCGATGACGCCTCTGGTATCACAACAACGACTTGTATAGGCGACGAAGATCTCGGACATGGCTTAGGCATGGCTCGGTGCATGCCGCTAAAAATCATGTCAGTACGCGGAAGGTACTCCATTGTGGGCGAGGATCGGTGTGGCGTCGGCGTGGGTACGACAGGGCTGCGGTCGGTGTATTGCAGGGCCACCGAACTGGTTTCCGGGCCCGCGTAGAGGGGCTCTGTGGATATCAGTTCAATTATGGGCCCCGACCAGGGGGGGGTCAGCGTAGCTGTTTTCCTTGTTGCTGGGCTGTTGATCTGTTGCTGCCGTTGTCGGTGTCGATGTTGTTGTCTTGGTTCAGGTCTGATTGTCGTCTCTGAGGGTGTTTCTATGTTCACTTTCTCCTGGGAGGAGAGGGTACTTACATGCTCTGTTGCTGGACTTGGACCTGGGCTTCCTGTGTCGAGCGCCGGGTTCCAGTGCGCTAGTGCTTGTCTCGTGGGTGAGATTCTCGTAGTTTCTTTGGGGTATGTGTCCCCTGTGGTTGGCCTAGGACGCGGTTGCTCCGTAGTGACCGTGGGACTCGTTTTCCCGGTTGCTTGATTGTTGTTTCGTGTTGTTGGCTTCGGCTTCATGTTCGTGGGTCGGCGCTTTGCCTCTGCTGGGGCTGGGCTGGGTGTCGTGTTCTTCGTGGCGATCTGGGTCGTTTTGTTTATTGGGGTAGGTCGTGGTCGTGTGTTCGCTGATGTTTGTATGGGTGTCATGTTGGCGTGGCTGGGTGCCGAAATCGTTGGGATAGGTTGCGGACGTATGACGGCCGCCGTTGGCTTCAATTTCTGGTGTCGGGGTTCGTTCCCTTGTACTCTGTTGGTCGGAACGGTGTGGATATGTGGTGTGTGGCACTGATCTCGTAATTGTAGAAGTGTGGTACCGCACTGGATCGTTGTTTCAATGGCGCATAGGAAGTCCATGCCGACGATAACTTGATCCAACATGTTTGGTAGGACAAGGAGGGGTATTTGAACTTCTCTTTGATCCAGTCTGATGTGCGCCAGTAGAATCTGGGTGATCTCTCTGACCGAGCCGTCGGCCAGGCGTATGCGGACGCATGCATCTTGTAGGTTGGTGTTGTTGTCTAGTTGTCGGGCGAGGTTTGCACTGATAAAGCTTCGGGATGCCCCTGTGTCGACGGTGGCTTCCGTTGCCTGTCCTCCTATGGTTACCATTGCCACTATCCAGTTCTCGTTCATGTGTAGCGGGGTTTTTATTAGTGGATCGGGGCAGTCGTCGTTCCCGGCTGATCCCGTGTCAGTCGAGGACGCGAGTCGTTTCCCGACGTGTTCTGGCGACAGCAATCGATGGTCCGGGTGCCGCGCTTGCCACATTCCCAGCAGAATAGGATCGAGGGATTTTGGCATTCATATGCCGCATGCCCTGCTTCGCCACACCGGCGACAGGCTGCGCGTGGGTTGGCGATGGGGGTCGTGATCATGCGATGTGATACCTCGGGCTTTGCCGTACTCACTGGGTTGGATGGCTGTCTCCTTGGTGAGTCTGCCGAGTCCCAATGAGGCTTCCGGAATGGTGTCCGATTGGAGTCACCGCTCCTCTGATCTGTAGCCGGTCGTGCGTATCGGGGCGTGTGTCGCGGTGGTGCTCGCGACACACCAGTGTTAGTTGTGACAAGTCTTGCAGTTCGTGGCGGCGCACGTACATCTGGTAGGCTGGGAGGGCGTTGTCATAGATCCTGGTTAGCTCCTTGGTTGCGTCGTACCCAGCGTAGTGCATAAGTAGACGTATCTCGATGAGGAAATCTTTGAACAGTTCCCCAGCCACTTGCTTGCGGGCTCGGATCCGGTCTTCCAATTGTTCAAAATACCGTGGGGGCAAGAAGAACGTTAAGAATTCCTGGCGGAAATTTTCCCATGAGGAACTTTGTAGGCGGCTGGTGCGGAACCAACGACTGGCACGGTCTGTGAGAAGTTCGGCCATGGCCCGCGGCAGCTGGTTTGTGTCCACCCCATACGAAAGGGCGCGTTCTTCGAGCAGTTCGATGAATGATAGAGGGTCATCTTGGCCGTCTAACTGGATTCCCCACTTTCGGATGCGTTCAGCCATTGGTGCAGCGTGGTTGTAGTGGTGCCCTTCCATGGGTCGGTCGATCGCTGGCAAGACCCTCGGTCCGGGTTCTGGGTGGGTCTCTGTAGCTAGGGGCCTTGGAAACGGGGCTGCAGGAGTGCGGTATTCGGTGCCTGCGGGGACTCGTAATCCGGTCTTAGGATCCATTTGGCGAGTGTCGGATGGTCCAGGAGTAGTGGGCAGTGGTGACTTGGAACGAGAGCGTAAGGCTGGCTTGGCATAGTGCCTCTCGAACTCTCCTAGGCGGACCCAGGCATCTTGCGCGAGTGGCCCGGCGACTAGAGCGGCAAATTTCTTTCGGCGTTCATCGACCGTTCCTTCGCTGCCGTATCCGAATTCTTCGGCGAGGACTTCTAGTTCGTCCCGACGGAGTTTGTGGATCCAGCCGGTGCTGACCCCTGGGTTGGAAAAGTGTCCCGCAGGGTATGCCTCCTCTGGTTGTTCATCGTCGTGATGTTCCATGTTGATTTCTGTTGATTTTTGGCACTGAGTCACTGTTGAACGGCACTTTTAGGATCGGCACTGCGTATACTTTCGCGTTTGTTTTCGCGCCCGGATTATGTAAGTGCGCGGACTTGTTATTGATTCAATTTGCTTTTTGATGGCAGTGGGCCTTTAATCCACGAAGTCCCTGATTTCGGTTTTCTTGAAGTTTCCACGAAAAATCCTTTAAAGTCCCTGCTCGGGCGCCACTTGTAATGTCCTATTTCAGGCTGAGGTATGCATCAGTCTGTCCAGGGTCCTGAATTACAAGTTATTTATAATTCACGAGGACTTTATCGGGAAAACCAGGAACTTTGCCAGAAACTGAAATAGAAATCACAACACTTTTTGGTTCTTTTAATTTTAATGGTTTTCTTTATTCTTCCGTATTCTTCCGTATGAATATTCTACCCGGTTATGTTATGTTTAATTGTTTTACGACGCGTATGGTGGTTTGACTGACTGCCTGCGATGGCTGATTGACTGCCCTCCTACGATGGCTGGTGGACTGCCTCCGACGATGGCTGGTGGACTGCCTCCCGATGGCCGATGGACTGCCCTTTTTTTCATGCAAGGCAGTGCCTTTTATAGATCGGCCGGCCTTCGATTTTCCCATGAATGTCTTACAGATATCTTATTTCTACTCCAGAATGTGGGAAGGGTTCTTACATAAATATATATTGCCGAATTATAGTCTGCGCGTGCAGACGGGCTGATCGGTAACAGAAGGTTACCTAATCATTAGCCCTGCAGTCAGTGTCCAATATTCCCGGTAAGGAAAGTCGGAGACTGCTGACTGGCTCGCGTATGTGGGGGGTTTGCCCGGTAATCGAGGGTTACCTAAGCAATCGCCTCCCAACAAGTGTCCAATGTCCCAGGTAAGGTGATCGGTGTGCACCGGTACCGTGGGAAAGGAATTTCGATGGCACTTCGGGAATATATATTGTTAGGAATATTTATTTATTTAATATTATTTTAGGTACTTATTGCGTAAGCCCCTTCGGCTGGTCTCCTGTCTTTTGGCGTGTGCTGAGCTTGCATTTTTGCTGGGTGTTGATCGCTTCACCTGGGAGTAGCGTTGGCTGCGTCCCATGGTTCGTTACAATTCTGTTTTACCCATGATTGAATTATTGGGTTTTTCTTTTATCTCAAAAATTATATTTAAAATTTGATATATTATTATACCAATTATCATTACATTTGTGTCCTACCTAATAGGCGAATGGCTTTACAGGCCACTCTATTTTACCGGTCGACTCAATTGTCGTCGGGTATTACAAAAATTTAATTTATTTATATTGTTTTAATAGTATTTAATATTATTTTGATGGGCGTTCTCTGTAACACTATCGGTCCGTGGCCCAGCTTGTCGCGCTGGCGGTGTCGGTGCAGTGTCTTCGCACAGGGTAGTTGGATTGGGTGCTGGAGCTGGTCATCTCGCAGGCTGATGGGGTGCCGGCTCTGGTCATCTCTTTCCACTTTGCCAACACTGTAACGAACCATGGCTCTAGCCATATCTCGTTACAAACAGCTCGGGAATAACAGTCAAACTGATAGCCGCAGAGACACCGAACCTTGGCTCTGGCCACGTCTCTCCTCACAAATAGCGCTGCGTCAGCACCCCGGAAATAAAATAGTCTTAAGCACACAATTAATTAAGAACTCTCGATCAACAACACTCCACCTCTTGGGACATTGCGCAATCGACTTACCACTCAACTTCCGCGATGCAGAGTTAGCAAAAACTCATTTCTTTTGAAACCAAATACCCAATTCTCAACTGCACCTTCCGGGATGCAGCATCAGCCAAACCACCCTGACCCACTAAAAATTGTCAACGAAGCACCAAGCTTCGACCTAGTTACCACACCCTACAATTATTATTACCCAATAACCTTAAGTCAGCAAGAATTAATTATTTCCGGGTCTAAGGTGCGATCGCCAGTTCATAAAAGGGCCAAGATTGGCCGAAGAGGAGGCAGTCCATCAGCCCGAACACGAGGCACTGACTAAGCAGTCCACCGGTTCACAGGCCAACTAACAAGATCCGCGAGTAATCCATCGTAAACAAACCCACAAAGAATTAAGTAATACAAATAATAAACACCAGCAAAACCAAAAACCACGATTTCTTGAAGTATTTTTGTCAGCAACAAAACGCTCCTCCTGTCACCTACCTCTCTTTCGGTCAGACAAGGCCGCTCCGAACCTAAAAGTTCCAGCAATCTACAAATTTTCTTGTAGCGGACCCTGGACAGACTGATGCTTACCTCAGCCTGAAATAGGACCTCACAAGTTTCGCCCGAGCAGGGAACTTTTGGTGACTTTAAGGAGACTAACACCTTAATACGGAGCTTTGTGGAGTAAAAACCCACGGCCACTGAAAGAGACTAAGCTAGCAAGGATCAATAACCGTCAAGGACAAAACGCAAAATCCATTCAAGCAAAAGTGCTACAGTACAGACGTCCCCCCAACACAACGTGAGTCAGTGCTAGTAACCGCAAAACACACCATGGAAGCCCACGAAGCCGGTCAACCCGACGACTTTTGCCCGGAGGGACTCCATACCAATCCAGCAGTCACCACCGGCTGGATCTACAAACTCCGGCGGGATGAGCTGGAAGCCCTGGCCGAGGAATTCGGATTCGGAAACGACGGAACAGTCGAGGAACGACGAAAGAGATTCGCCGCACTAGTCGCCGGAACACTCTCGCAGGATGCCTGGGTTCGACTGGCAGACCTCGAACGGCAATACGCCAGACCAGCAGGACGCTCCAAGTCGCCCAACCGACCCAAAAGCCGGGTTACAAGTCCCCACCGCGGCCGAATACAGCACACCCTGCCCACCACGCATCGTAACGCCAGCCGATCGGCCCAGACCTCCAGTTACGGAGACCAGCTGCTCGCCCACACAGAGGATCGTGCCAGCCATGGACTCTTCCACCGTCCACATCGCGAAACAGATTCGGAAATGGGGGATCAGGTTCGACGGACAGGACGATCCACTCGCATTTCTGGAACTACTCGAAGAACGTGCTCTCTCATATGGGGTGGACACGAATCAGCTGCCCCGGGCTATGACAGAGCTCCTCACCGATCGGGCCAGTCGCTGGTACCGCACCAGCCAACTACAAGGCAGCTCTGGGCCTCTTTTCGCCAAGAATTCTTGACTTTCTTCTTGCCGCCACGGTACTTCAAACAATTGGAAGACCGAATCCGGGCCCGCAAGCAAGCAAGAGGAGAATTGTTCAAGGATTACCTCATCGAGATACGGCTACTCATGCACCACGCCGGGTACGACGCCGCCAAGGAGTTGAACAGGGTCTACGACAACGCCCTGCCAGCATACCAGATGTATGTGCGGCGACACAAACTCCAAAGCTTGGCACAGCTCAGTTCGAGAGCATCCAAGAGCGGACCATCCAGACCACTTTCGCACCGCCGCGAAGCACCCCAAGATACCCAAGGCCGGCCACCGAGCCAAGGAACGGCGACCCGCCCCCGCCACCATTTCGGCAAACTCAAGCAGCCAGACAACGCCCGAGGTGGCGCACCGCATGATCACGACCCCTATCGCCAACCCACGCGCAGCCTGTCGCCGGTGTGGTGAAGCGGGGCATGTGGCATACGACTGCCAGAACCCTTCGATACTATTTTGCTGGGAATGTGGCAATGTGGCGGCACACGGACCTTCAAATGCTGCCGCCAGAACACGTCGGGAAACGACACGCGTCCCCAGCTGTCACGGGATCAGCCGGGAACGACGCTTCCCCCGAACCGCAACTAAAAAACTTGCTACATGTGAGCAACGGTAGGATAGTGGCAACGGTAACCATAGGAGGACACGTAACGGAGGCTACCATAGACACCGGGGCCTCCAAAAGCTTTATCAACACGCACCTCGCCCGACAACTAGACAATCGCATCAACTTGCAAGATGCCAACACCCGCATACGCCACGCAGAGAAACCGCATCGGAAGCAGGGAACGCACGCTAACCCCACGCTGGACGGGGTCCATAATCGAACTGATATCCACAGAGCCCCTCAACGAGGGCCCGGAAACCAGCACGATGCCCCCACGATGCCCAGACAGCCGTCCTGTCCGACCCACGGCCGACGCCACACCGATCCTCGCCAACACCATGGAGTACCTTCCGCGTACTGACACGATTCTTAGCGCCATGCAACGAGCCATGCATAGAGCCTTGTCCGAGATCTTCGTCGCCCACACAAGTAGGTGCAGCGATACCAGAGGTGTCATCGCGACTCACCTGTTCACGTACCAGTCTGGCTATAGTATAACACGAGTACTACACCCGGCGTACCAAAACATCATACCCATGGTCGACACCACACCCATCATCGCCCACATAAGCGACTACCAACGGAGGATCGAACCGCCCAGCTCCTTCGATACAACCGTCTTACCCGAAGACCCCAGCCAGCCACTTGACTCCGAAGCCGCCGACCCAACCGAACATGAGCCTGAACCAGTCCCGGAGCCGTGGCCGCCAGACTTGGCCCCGCAGATCAAAGCATTTCTAGATGAAGAGCTACCAAAATTTGATGACCTCCACGGGATGTCGGACATCGCCAAGCACACTATTGTCATGAGGGATAACCGGCCCATAAAACAGCGGTACTATCCGAAGAACCCAGCGATGATGCGAATAATCGATGAACAAGTAGACCAATTGATTTCGGAAGGCCTCATCGAGCCCTCCCGGAGCCCCCACAGCGCCCCAATTGTACTCGTCCGTAAAAAGAATGGGAAATGGCGAATGTGCGTGGACTACCGGCAACTCAACACGCATTCCATCCCCGACGCATACCCGCTACCTAGAATCAACTATATTTTGGAACGGCTACAAAATGCGCGATTCATCACCACCCTCGACCTGAAAAATGGATTCTGACAGATCCCCATGGCCGACGAAAGTAGGGAAGCAACAGCTTTCACAGTACCGGGCCGAGGCCTCTACCAATGGAAAGTGATGCCCTTTGGACTACACTCGGCACCGGCGACATTTCAGCGGGCGCTCGACACTGTGATTTGGACCGATATGGAACCATATGCCTTCGCGTACCTGGACGACATTGTCATCGTTGGGCGGCATTTCAACGAACATCAACGCAACTTGAAAGTGGTGTTGTCCCGACTCCGGAAAGCGAACCTAAGGATAAATGAGGAAAAATGCGCGTTCTTTCAAACCCAAATCAAGTATCTCGGCCATATGAATAGCCATGAGGGAATCCACACTGACCCCGACAAAATGGCCGCCGTCAAAGAACTCCGGCCGCCCACCAACCTAAAAGAGCTTCGTCAATGCATCGGGATGGCGTCCTGGTACCGAAGATTTGTACCAAACTTCGCGACGGTCGTCCAACCGATGTCTCGCCTACTCAAGAAGGACCAACCATGGGTATGGACCGAAGCCCAGAAAGCTGCTTTCAATCGACTAAAAGAGCTCCTCACGACAGCGCCAGTTCTTGCTTGCCCCGATTTTTCGGTGAAATTCTCGCTACAAACGGACGCGAGCAACCTCGGCGTGGGCGCAGTCCTTACACAGGAAATCGAAGGCAAGGAGCGAGTTATCGCATACGTCAGCCGACGACTCAACGCGGCAGAGGAAAACTACTCCGCGACCGACAAAGAATGCTTAGCAGTCATCTGGTCCATCCGGGAACTCCGGTGTTACCTCGAGGGATATCGGTTCGACGTGATCACCGACCATCTCGCCCTCAAATGGCTGAACACACTGGAAAGCCCCTACGGTAGAATAGCAAGGTGGGCACTGGAACTCCAACAATACCAGTACGACGTACATTATCGGGCAGGTAAGCAGAACGTAGTGGCAGATGCACTATCCCGACAACCCCGGGGAACCCTCGCGCGAGTCGAGGAAGTAAAGGTAACCTGCCCCTTGCTCATGCGCAGGATACAACAAGTTCAGGACGAACCCGAGAAATACCCCGATTACACTCACGAGAACGGGTAGTTATATCGACACCTGGGCCGCAGCACCGAGGACAATGAGGACATATCATGGAAACTTTGCGTTCCAAAAGATCGCCGCGCAAGAGTCCTCCAAGAATGCCACGACCAACCCACGGCCGGCCATCTAGGAATCCGAAAGACTATAACCCGAGTCTGTCAACGATACTTTTGGCCAGGGCTTTACCGGGACGTAAGGAAATACGTCCGCAGCTGCACCAGCTGCCAGAAGTTTAAAACCCAACAACGGATGCCGGTCGGTAAGATGCTCACTCGTAAAGCAGAAGAACCTTTTGCAACGCTATGCGCCGACTTCGTTGGACCACTGCCTCGATCCAAGAAAGGGAACACCATGCTGCTTTACTAAATGGGTAGAACTGGTGCCGCTTAGGAAAGCCACCGCAGTTCCGAAACAATTTGTGTGTGACAACGGTACACAATTTATAAGCCGGTCGTTCCAGACTTTTCTGCAAACGGCCGGGATAAAGTTGCAACACACCGCCCCCAGGAAAACCCTACGGAACGAGCCAACAGAACAGTCAAAACCATGATTGCTCAATTTGTGGGGGAGCACCAGAACACTTGGGACGAGCTTATTCCGGAGATTGCACTCGCCGTGAATTCCAGCGTCTCGGAAACAACTGGGTTCAGCCCAGCCTTTCTACTGTACGGGAGAGAGCCACGCTTACCTGGAGCCCTGTATGATGAAGTCACACCTGGCACCTGGCGCGCCAGACACCGCGCTCCGAAAGGCGACCCGGCTCAAGGAAGTGTTCGTGATAGTGAAAAATAACATCCAGCGTGCCAGCCACGAGCAGGCAAGGCACTACAATCTACGCCGACGGCAATGGCGCCCCACGGTGGGCCAATTGGTACTGATTCGACAACATCATTTGTCCAACGCAGCTGACGGCTTTGCCGCAAAACTGGCCCCAAAATATGATGGGCCCTACAAAGTGAAAGAGTTTACCTCAGCGAATATTGTAAAATTGCAACACACCGACAACCGTAAACAAAAAATCGCAAATGTCAATGACTTAAAGGAATAATACGAAAACGACACGAGCGGTTCTGCAGACGAGGCAAACACCGCCGCTGAACCATAAACCCCACCTCAGCAATAAGAAGTCCGCTACCTGGCACCGGAAACAACTAAACGATCGGCTGACCCACATCGAGATACACCGAGCCCTAGGATGCAAACTCAGCACAAGCGACCGAATCTACTGAGACACGAAAGGGCACCGACCCCTAAAATGCAAGCTCCGCACGCCACGCGCGAAAGAAACACCCCAAAAGAAAAATGACCCAAAAAAAAAAAAAAAAACAAAAAAAAAAAAACCAACACATCGAGATACACCGACCCCTAGGATGCAAACTCATCACGCCACGCGCGGACAATCCATCCCGGAAGAGAAATGACCTAAAAACCACCCCACAAGATACACTATATATAGCTGGACCATGACGATAGTCAAACAGCACATCTTCACTAACCACCGACGCACCGGTCAACAAGCTAACGCATCACCAAGTATTCACCCAAAGAGATAACACCACGATGTCACCACTCCTGATAGTCCTGATCCTCACCACCACCACACAGGCAACGGTAAAAATCAATGACTACACCAACGCCGACTACGTACCCGTGGTGGATGGAGACGACGTTCTGTGGGAGGAATATGGGTACATTCACCATGTAACCAATATAACCTCCTACGAGGCCTACCTGGCGCAGGCAGAGGAGTCCGCCGTATTATTCCCGGGAATCCGGATCGCCACTATCCTCACGGCCGACCTCGAGCACATCAGGACCCTCGTGGGGACGCTGAGAACCCACCACCGGGGAACCAGAAGCCTGAACCTCCTCGGAACCGCTCTAAAAGTCGTCGCCGGAACCCCGGACTTTGACGACTGGGAGCAAATTCGATTCAAGCAAGGCCAGCTGATCGAATCCGAGACAGAGCAACGGAGGGTCAACTCGAAACTACAAAACCGGCTCAACGAGCTGACCGGCTACATGAACAGCCTAGTGCAAGCGGAAACCACAGGACGAACCCAGCTGACGGAGACGATACTTGCAAAGAACCGCGTCATCATCAATGACCTGCAGAACTTAATCTTGGGCCTGACACCGGCCAAAGAGAACATCAACAGCCCGACGCTACTGAACGGAACCTCCAAGAATTCGAGGAACAACAGCTAACCGATATCAGGCTGTTCGAGCTACTAGGGGTTTCCAACATCAGCGTGTTCAAGAGCCCGGACTTACTAACCTTCCTGATCAAGTTCCCCCAACCGAAGCGGGTCTGCCGGAAGATGACGATCTTTCCCGTGCAACACAAGCACAAGATCCAGGACTTCAGCGAGGGAAACGCCGTCGCGGAATGCGGGAGTCAAACCATCAGCCTGGGGACGTGCGAGACCGCCATCGGCGCCACGTTCTGTAATGAACGACAAGGATCCACCTGCGCTCAGCAACTAGTGGCGGGGACCACCGCCCACTGCACTACCCTACCCGGCCACCTGGACGCGATCACCATAGTGGATCACGGCACGCTGAATCAAATGACGCCGTCGTGACCGTGGGGGACAAAGCAGGCGAAATCAAAAACGTCTCCGGCACATACCTCGTGGCGTACACCAGCCGAGTCTCCCTCAACGGGACGTGGTATGTGAACCCCCTGGGCGGATCTCAGAAGAAGGCAATGGTCGCCTCGTTGACAACCGTAAACGTCACGGGGCACCACGACAAGCTAAATCTGCCTTTCCTAAGGGAACTGAGCATGGAGAACTTGAGGAACATTGAAATGCTGACGATCCAGAGCGCCACCTCACACCTCCTCACCTGGGTCGTCGCCGTGATACTCTGCGTAAGCATATGGTGCTTACGCCGGCGACTCTACAACCGGGCTACCAACAACAACGCAACTGATTGTGAAGCAGCGGCTCCAGAAACACCAACCGGCGTCCCAGCAACAACCACCATCGGCACCAACCAAACGCTGACGATTCACAAACAACCAGCAACGTTTACGCATCCACGTCCAAGCCAAATCTACACTAGAAGTCACGCCAGCCTGGGCCCTCGCCTAGCCCGGTAAGACTAACCGCCAACTCCGCAAAAATAAAATAAAGCTGACCACGACCTCTGTCCACGGCGCCAACCTACAACCACTGTCGACCCGAGAAGTCGGCACATATAAATATAAGCGCCAGACGACAGCCAACCAGAAGAACATCAATTCCCAAACAAAACAAAAACCCAACTGCACTCAAGATGAACCGGATCAATGAAGACACCCCCATCCGCATTTACGCCACCGACAGCGAACCAGAGGATTCCACCTCAGCAACGACGTCCGGCAGCGACACAACCTCAGAGACGACGTCCGGGAGCGACACGGAGGACGACAGCTCCTAAGGAGCGAACCTAAGCACCCGCCAAGCGACGCCACTAATCTCTCCATCACCCACCCGGAAGAAAGGGGGGGTGTAACGAACCATGGCTCTAGCCATATCTCGTTACAAACAGCTCGGGAACAACAGTCAAACTGATAGCCGCAGAGACACCGAACCTTGGCTCTGGCCACGTCTCTCCTCACAAATAGCGCTGCGTCAGCACCCCGGAAATAAAATAGTCTTAAGCACACAACTAATTCAGAACTCTCGATCAACAACACTCCACCTCTTGGGACATTGCGCAATCGACTTACCACTCAACTTCCGCGATGCAGAGTTAGCAAAAACTCATTTCTTTTGAAACCAAATACCCAATTCTCAACTGCACCTTCCGGGATGCAGCATCAGCCAAACCACCCTGACCCACTAAAAATTGTCAACGAAGCACCAAGCTTCGACCTAGTTACCACACCCTACAATTATTATTACCCAATAACCTTAAGTCAGCAAAAATTAATTATTTCCGGGTCTAAGGTGCGATCGCCAGTTGCATAAAAGGGCCAAGATTGGCCGAAAGAGGAGGCAGTCCATCAGCCCGAACACGAGACACTGACTAAGCAGTCCACCGGTTCACAGGCCAACTAACAAGATCCGCGAGTAATCCATCGTAAACAAACCCACAAAGAATTAAGTAATACAAATAATAAACACCAGCAAAACCAAAAACCACGATTTCTTGAAGTATTTTTATCAGCAACAAAACGCTCCTCCTGTCACCTACCTCTCTTTCGGTCAGACAAGGCCGCTCCGAACCTAAAAGTTCCAGCAATCTACAAATTTTCTTGTAGCGGACCCTGGACAGACTGATGCTTACCTCAGCCTGAAATAGGACCTCACAACACCCATATGCAAGTGTTGTTGCACGTCGGGCTGTAAAGTGGCCCTTGGCAGTCTCCAGGGCACATATTTTGTTGTTTTGGTATAGCTCTGGGGGCAGGACGGTGATTAATAAGTTGTCTATTTTGTTTTTGTGTTGTGGCCCAGGGTGCGCTTTTACTTATTAATAGCGACTCGAGGTGTTCGAGTTCGCTCTGTAACTTCACTGCGACTTCCCACTTCGGGGGATTGTCGTTTTTATACAGAAGTTTAACGATATCAGACTTTCTCTTTCTGATCCGTTCTTTTAAACCACTTCTTCTGGGCTTAAGTTTAATTTGGGTGCGCATCCCTGTACTCACTCAGATATTTCTTTGCTGTTTCTGTCCTTATCCGATGATCCTATTGGGCTTTGAGGTGGCTCAGAGGGGGCCTAGCTGAGGCCACCGGACGGGTCGCAGGTTGCGGATAGCGAACGGCCTACCCTAGTGGGTAGGTCAGCTGCGAATAAGCGGGCATCCTAAAGAGTATCAACTAAGTTGGCTCTGAGGGAGAGTACCGAAATAAGCAGTCCCGGACAGCCAGCGGGTGTTCGCGACGCAGCAACACTGACGATGCGCTTGTGGTGCCGCCTCTCATTAAGTAGCTCACACAATCCCATCCCTACACAACACCTACCCACATCCCAGCCCCAACACTCACCTCACACCGGGCCGGACTAAGGTGTCACTCGACCCGTGCCAAGAGTCAGCCTGGCTGGGGGCCCGGTATAAAAACTAGCCCAGTCGTGAACGGAGAGCTCAGGGACTTGGCAGCCCCCTGTTCTAATTATGCCTTACCCGGGTAACGCAGAGCTCTGCCGGGGTGGACCGTTCCCCTTCTCTGCAGCTCGTGGGAACTACATGGATAAAAACGAAAATATAAACAAAAACAAAAACGAGAGAGGCACTCCCCAAATGCCTGCAGGGAGAAATCCCAAGCGGGAGAAGGCAGCGGCCCAAAGGCCTGGCCCGATCCGCTCAGACGCAGGAAAGACCTGCACGGTGAAGGACGCGGGTATGAATCCGGGTGGGTCCCATCCCAAACCTGGGATGGGTGGAAAGACAACACCCAAAACTGATACCATGGTAGGGCAGCTAAGCAATATTGCGGCTGCTCAACCTTCTGGTGAAGCGGCGGGTGATGGCTTGCCATCAACCAGCGTCCAAACCAAAAGATTTAGTTATGCCGAAAAGAGGAGTGCTGGGCACATACTCCGTCGGCAGAACACAAGCCAAGAAGTCAGTCCAACAGCAGACTGGCTGAAGAAAGTGGAATGGGCCTCGGTGGTGTTGCCCAACTTCAGTATGGAGCCACAGAAGGTGGCCGCCCAACCGAAGAGGCAGCGCTCTCAAGAGACGCCCGGACCTGTCGCGAAGCGATCCAGGGTCGTACCAAATGTATCCTTCGCGCAGATTGCCAAGGAGAGGACGCTGATAGGCGTTCTCGACAAAGGCAGCGCGGAGGGGAAAATACCCAGAAGCCAGTGGAAGTGGGTGGAAGCGGCACTGGCCGACCGCTGCTTCGAGCTTCTTGAAAAGGATCCCGGGCCACCCCCAGTCTGCAAAGACATGGGATGGTTCCAGGGGAGCATCAAGGTAGTAGCCTGCGAGGATGAGCGCTCCGTAAAGCTATACAAAGCTGCGGTGGCGCAAATCGGTGAGGTCTACGCCGGGGCAAAGCTCGTCGCTGTGGACTGGAGCGAGGTGCCCAGTAGGCCAAGGGCCCGTATATGGGTACCGGCCACTTTCAAGGAGCCCGAGCGGATCCTGACGATGCTGCAAAGATGCAATCCCACACTGCCAACCTCAGACTGGAGGGTGGTCAAAGTGGAGGCATCAAAGGGCCCCACAAATCAGGCAGTGGTAGTCCTAAATAAGGAATCGCTAGCCCCGATCGAGGCAGCCAGAGGAGAGCTTAACTTCGGGTTCAGCTCGGTGACCATGAAGGTCTACAAGTCGGACGCAGCGACCGAGGCGCGTTCTGTCAACAACCCAGTTGAGCAGGACGTTGCCTTGGAGATCGAGGCACCCGAAGTAGACCCGGAGCCGGAGCCGGCCCTGGAGAGCTACTCCTCAGAGACGGAGCTGATGCTCGATTTTGAGGCGTTGTGTCGGGACGAGATACTCGACGACTCTGACGCCGACATAACAGTGGTGGAGAACGTTTCTAATGAAGTCTCTGAGGCTTCTGCAGATAAATCTCCACCACTGTAAAGCAGCATCTGCTGCCCTGATACTCCGCTTGGTCGCAAGCGGAGGGGACATAGTCCTAATCCAAGAGCCCTGGGTGGTAGGAGGCAGGGTCTGTGGATTAGTGACGAAGGACTACAAGCTGATTGTAGCCCAAACTGAAGGTAAAATTAGAACCTGCATATTAGCAAGGAAGCACCTAAATATCTTTCTGCTCCACAATTTTAGCAATGGCGACAATACGGCAGCTAGCCTAGAGCTACAAGGGACACGCCTAAACCTGGTGTCGTCCTACATGGCTCACGAGGAAAGCGATCCTCCCAGTGACCTCGTTCGCAAGATTGCCAGAGACAGCGAGAGGTCGGATACAAGCCTACTAATAGGCTGCGATGCCAACGCTCATCACACCCAATGGGGGAGCTCGGATACAAATGCAAGGGGTGAGTCACTTTTCAGCTTCATCCTGAACTCCAACCTAATTATCGGTAATCGGGGTAATGACCCCACTTTTATGGTAAAAAACCGTCAAGAGGTTATTGACCTCACTCTATTGTCTCACAAACTGTCAGACATAATGAAAAGTTGGAGAGTCCTAGAGGACCACTCCTTCTCCGACCACAGGTACATCGAGACAATCCTATCGCTCGGAAGCACCATACCCACTAGCTATACTAACCCAAGGAAAGCCAACTGGGATATGTATAGTGCAAAAATGGAGGAATTACTCCCCCCTAGCCCCAAAATGCCCTGACACTCAAGACGATCTCAATCGTCTTGTGGACAATTTCACGGAAGCTTGCAACAAGGCCTTCATGGCAGCTTGCACCCCAACCAAACCAAGAGGGAAAAAGAAACCCCCCTGGTGGTCTAAACATATAGATACCCTCCGGAAAGACTGCAGGACTCTCTTTAACAGAGCCAAAAGCAGCAGCGAGGAAGCGCACTGGGAAAATTACAAAAGTAAGCTAACCCTATACAAAAAAGAAACAAGGAGAGCAAAAAGGGCCTCTTGGCACAAATTTTGCTCCGAAATGAGGACACGTCAGAAGCCTCAAGGCTACGCAAGATCCTGTCAAAAACATCCCCCTCGGTGGGATACCTCAAGAGAACGGATGGTACGTGGACTAACTCTAGTGAGGACTCCCTACACATTCTACTCGATACTCATTTTCCTGGGTGTACGACCATCGAGCCGGCAGACACCCCAAGTGAAGGCCCGGAAACCTCGATGGGGCACATCCTCACAAAACGGAATATTAGCTGGGCAGTAAACAGCTTCAAATCCTACAAATCGCCTGGCCCGGACCAAGTCATTCCGGCTCAGTTGCAAAAAGCCGGGGATATGGCCATCAACTGGCTGCAAAGTATCTTCAGGAAGATACTGACAGTGGGAAAAATCCCCCGAGCTTGGCTAAAGGCTAAAATAGTCTTTATCCCCAAGGCAGGGAAACCCTCACACACAACCCCAAAAGACTTCAGACCAATAAGTCTATCGTCCTTTCTTCTCAAAACCTTTGAGAGACTAGTAGGGCTGCAGCTGAGGACAACTATAAATCCTCAGTGGCTGTCAGGCGCTCAACATGCCTACCGAAAAGGAAAATCCACGGAAACGGCACTCCATGAAGTAATCTCGGCGGTAGAGAAATCTCTACAAGTCAACGAATACTCCTTAATCGCTTTCCTAGACATTGAGGGAGCTTTTAACAACGTCATACCGGGAGCCATCACAGAGGCCCTGACTGACCTGGGAGTGGATCGTCACTTGATGATGCTCATAGATCAATTGCTCACATGCAGGACAGTGACATCATCAATGGGATCGTCCACTCAGTCTAGGTATGTCAACAGAGGCACCCCGCAAGGTGGTGTCCTGTCTCCCCTTCTATGGAACATAGCAGTCAATAAGATACTGTGTGACCTGGAAGGGGGGGGCTGCAAGGTGGTAGCATACGCGGACGACGTTGCCATTATTTTCTCGGGAAAATTCCCTCAAACACTCTGCGATCTAATGACCGCAAAGCTCGCGCGACTCTCAGAATGGACAAAGTCGCGTGGACTGGGAATCAATCCCTCTAAAACGGAACTTGTATTGTTTACAACCAAATACAAAATCCCGTCCCTCAACCCCCCAATACTAAACGGATGTAGGCTCTCATTCAGCGACAGTGCCAGTTACTTAGGGTTGGTAATTGACAAAAAACTTAGCTGGAACCTGAGCATAAAAGACAGAGTGAAGAAGGCTACGATAGCACTCTACACTTGCAAGAAAGCCATTGGGCTAAGATGGGGCATGAACCCAAGAATAGTCCAATGGATTTACCTGGCAATAGTCAGACCAATACTACTCTACGGAGTCGCAGTGTGGTGGCCAGCCCTATCGAAGGGGACCATCACTAAACAACTGGGCAAGGTGCAGCGCACTGCAGCCCTATGCATCAGTGGAGCTCTCAGCACAACACCAACGGATGCGCTAAATGCTATCCTATGCTTGCAGAGCCTTGACCTTGCAGGTAAGGAGCAGGCAGAAATGGCAGCAATCCGTCTTAGAGACTCTGACCAATGGGTGTCACATCACACCGGTCATGCGTCCATCCTAAATGGAAACAAAATCGTCCCCACAAAAACGGACTACTGCGTTCCGAGGGAGTATACAGATACCCCCTTCGAGACAATCATCCCTCACAGAAACATCTGGCTTGAGGGACCACCTGGTCCAAAGGGAGCCATTCGAATCTTTACTGATGGCTCAAAGCTGGACAACAAGGTCGGAGGAGGAATCTACTCCGAACAGCTGAACATAAGACAGTCCTTCAGGCTCCCGGATCACTGCAGTGTCTTCCAAGCAGAAGTCATAGCGATCAAGGAGGCTTTGAGCTGTCTTCAGGAAATAGCCCCTGCGGCAACTCATATAAATATCTATAGTGATAGCCAAGCGGCGATCAAATCGCTGAATGCGATAACATCAAGCTCGGCCACCGTGGCAAACTGTCGCAAATCTCTTCATGAGATGGCTTATCAGTTCGTCATCAGCCTAATATGGGTCCCGGGTCATCAGGACATTGAAGGCAACTGCATAGCGGACGAGCTGGCCAGAGCTGGCACAACAATCCCCCTTCTCCATGATAAGGAGGATATTCGTATGCCAATGGCCACCTGCAAGCTCAAAATAAAAGAACACTTTAAGCGATTAATAAATGACAGATGGCAAACCGTGTCACTATGTCGCGTAACTCGGCAAACATGGCCTAATATCAATAAGAAGCGCACCGATGAGCTTTGCAAACTCAGTAGGAGTAGGTGCAGCTCAGTCATACGCTCTCTCACGGGACACTGGCTAATAGGCACACATGCAAGCAGGCTGGGCGCCCCATATAACGACTTCTGTCGAAGCTGTAGAGATGAGGACGAGGAGGAGACTGTGGAACACCTGTTCTGCTCCTGTCCGGCTCTCAGTAGAAGGAGACTGAAATACTTGGGCGCTCCTTATCTAACTGACATTTCGGACATGTCTACAATCAGTCCCAGACGGATCGCAGGCTTCATAAGGGCATCCGGATGGGATAATGGATAACATAGGGTCTCACGAGGGAGAAGGGAACGTAATATGCGGTATCACAACGGGCCGAAACCGGCCTAGGTGTGTCGGGTCTCTGACAATCCCGACAGCCGCTTCAACCTAACCTAACCTTCTGTCCTTATTATTCCAGTTGGGCCAGTTGTTCATCACTGTCCTTGTTGTTTCAGTTGGGCCAGTTGTTCATCACTGTCCTTATTGTTCCAGTTGTTCCAGTTGGGCCAGTTGTTCATCATTGTATTTATGCAGCAGTAACAGCATAGAACGGAACACAATAATGCAATCACACAATTTAAATGTTCCTTTGGCATGGCCACAGCCTTTAATATGATTTGATTAAGATGTTAAAATTATTAAGTTGTTTTAATCAGTGTCTAATTTGTCACGGTCGCCATGTTATGTTAGATTTCTTTTTTTATACCCGTACTCAAAAAAGAGTTAAGGGGTATATTAGATTTGTGGTAAAAGTGGATGTGTGCAACGCAGAGAAGGAAACGTTTCCGACCCCATAAAGTATATATATTCTTGATCAGCATCAATAGCCGAGTCTATATAGCCATGTCCGTCTGTCCGTCCGTCTGTCCGTCTTGATGAGCGCCTGGATCTCAGAGACTATAAGAGCTAGAGAAACCAAATTTGGTTTCCAGACTCATGTGATATCACACTGCTACAAGTGTATTTCAAAAATTCGCCCCGCCCCCTTCCGCCCACACAAAAGACGAAAATCTGTGGCAGGCACAGTTTTAAAGATACAATAAAACTAAAAACGCAGTATCGTAGAGAATGCCCATATCTACCAGATTGCCGAATCTGAATTAGATCGGATCATAATTATAGCCAGAATGAAGAAATTAATTTTCAGTTGCTTCCCCTCCCCATCCCGTTTCAGACAACGGAACTCATTTTCCTTCTCGCTCGCACACTCTGCCGCGTTCAGTGCGCGAGCAACCCCTAGCGGAGGAGATGTAGAATCTAAATGGTACATGTACAATCTACATGTTAGATGTAGAATAGACATTGTAGATGAGATGTAGATAAGAATTGTAGCAAAAAAATGTAAAATGTAAAATTTTTTTTTAATTCTAAAATTCTAAAAAATCGTGCTCAAAAATGTATATACTGACTGAGTACGGGTATAAGTAGAGTTGCGTCCCCAGAAGCGACTCACACGTTCCTTCTCGTTTTTTTGTGATTTCAACGCCTGTTGGCGTTAGTGGTTGGTCTGTTGTAGCAGCGACCAGAAACGATGTATCGATATGTGCGAGACACATCGATTTTACTGCCACTTTCTAGTATTCATAGAGATGATTAATTGGCAGCGTGATCGAATTTGTATTTGTATTTTTTTTTCAAAGAGAATAATTGGCCAAAAGAAAACTTCCAAGCCAAGAAACTAAGTTGATATGTTATATACACAATTACATTCGATGTGTTTTAACGACGCGAGATTAAAAGTCTAATTTAGCTTCTCTTACAAATTTCGCGAGTTCCCTCATATGTAGAACGATATTTGCTTTAAACAAATCGTGCGTAGAGTTGTAATACTTGAATATTTTAAATCTACGCCTTAGGGGCATGAGTCTTGTGCAGTTGAAAATCAGGTGATTTGCAGATTCAGTTACGTTACATGTTGGATATAGGTCACAACTAACTATTTTGCATTTTTTCAAAAAAACGTTGTCATACGTATGATTTATCATGAGTCGATTCAGGAGTCTCATATCCTGAGCGTTCCATCTAACCTTCTTGTGCCAGGGAACCCTTGGAACATTTGGAAATAAATCAAAGAAAAAACCACCAGACAATGAGGAAGCCTCCTTGTAGTAGTCATTCCATAAGGCGAAAACTCTTTTCTTGACCTCTCGACATGCTTCACCTAACGTATAGTTCAGCCTAACAAACACCCCATTTGAGATGGCAGATTTTGCAGCTTCATCCGCTTGTTCGTTTATTGGGATACCTGGCATCCAGTAGATGTCTACATCTGGCCATACCAGTAAGTTGTGAATATTTGCCACTGGATAGGCATCTGATTCTGCATTTTTTAACATATATATAGCTGCTAAACTATCCGTAAATATAGCTACTTTAGTTAGTCTTAATTGCTTGGCAATGAGACAGGTCATGTTAATTGTAAATAATTCAGCCATAGCAGACGAAATTTTTATCTCTGATTTAAATCTATAAGTCTTTTTTCCGTTTACATCAATAATACCCATACCCACTTTACTATCACATATTGAGGCATCACTTGCAAAGATATGGTACTTTGTTTTCTTGAGATTGTGGAGAATTTTATAATACATAACAAGAATTTGTTCTTTAGGTACATTTAGTTTGTTTATATTAAAAGGTTTACTATGTAGATGCAGTCTTTTATTTGCAGTGAAAGTCACTGCTGGTTTGGTCATTTCAAAAATATCCCTAAACTTGTTTGCTACTATCGTGTAAGACGAATTTACTGATTGAGAGCAGGTGTAACTATTGTAAAGATCATAGTTTTGAGTCTTTAATCTCAAAAGCTCTTTGGCAGTTAAAAAAATTGCTCTAAAGTTTGGGGGCATTTCACCCGCCAAAGCAAAAATCACATGCTTTGGAGTATCTGGTGTTACCCCTAAGCATCGACGAAGCGCAGCGGCTTGTCTCGAAAAAAGTTTCCCAAAGTTACCTTTATTTAGGTTTGCCATGGTGGACGACGCATATTCAGCTTTTGATCTAATGTGTGCTTTGTATATATTTGTGGCAACTTGAGGTCTTAGGCCACTCTTAATATTGGTGGCCATTTGCAACAGTTTCATGCCAGACCAAGATTCTTTCCTTATTTTTTCTACATGTTTCTTGTCAGACAAACTCGATGTGATTATTCTACCCAGAAACTTTATTTCCCTGACTTCAGGAATACTTTGCAGATTCATAACGATATTTACTTTCGTTTTTTTGAATGGTGTCATAGCCATAATCGAACACTTAGTTGGATTCAGGTTGAGTCCTAGATCTCCACAAAGGAGCTGAAAACTTTCGATCTTGCCTTGTAAATTTATTGCAGCCTCACAAAAAGTGGGTTTGGCTAACAAGATTATGAAATCATCAGTGTTTAGGGCAGCAGCGCGGTTAACAGCGCTCGACCAACATCCACCCTCCTACAAAACATTGGTCCTTCGAGCCGGATCTTCGCCTTCCCTATAAGGAGGAGTCCAACCTGCAAGCATCGGTGGATTACATCGCTACGTTCCGAAGATAAGTACGATTTCGTCTTCCCAAATCGCTTCCTAGTGCTTTTTTTGATTTATTCCCCACCACGTCCGAGTTCCGCGATATATGTATATATATTCTTATATACATATCTGTGCATACAGTGCTATCCTTCTCTGTGCTTCCTTCTCTTTCGCCAACGCCATATTATCGGCGATTCCGGCCGTTCTCCGTTCCGTCGCCTCCAACTACCAGTGCTACGGTAGTTCTTCCATTTCGTTTTGTCTAGGCATGATTTGTGAAAAATTAAATATATTCGACAAAATCCAACTGCACCCCAGTTCACTAAAACATATGTGCATTCCAATTCGCCAATCCGCGGATTCCGCATCCGACTTCGCATCCAACCTCTGCGTGTGCGAGTAGTATGCCAACGGGGGACAAGGACAGCAAAGGGTTCTTGGCTGCGACATCTCCACGTCGGCTACGCACCTCTTCCGCCTCAGGAACTACCCCCACTCAAAAGATCAAGTCGCCAGTCACTCCCAGAGCAGCCAGTAGCAGCCCAGCTGCGAGGACCAAGTCGGTTCTCTTCCCGTCTCCCGTCACTCTCAAGGTGCCAGCTCGGATCCAAGGCTATCCAACCAGCTCCTTCGGTAATAGTCCCGTCAGCTCGAGACCTTCCATCACAATGGCTCAACCCGCCACCACTACTGCACGAGCAAAATTAGCCGCCGCCATTGGCCGGCTGGCTCATTTGGAAGCGCGCATCACTTCCGCTTCATCCGCATCTCTTTCCGAGGTTCGCCGAGGACAAATTCTGAGTATGTGGGCGGATGTCGAGGCGGAATATAAAGCTTGCTCCGCAGTGATGGTTGACGAGGACCCAAGGGTCCAAGAAGACATCCGAGAGAAGTACGGCGAGTGCTATGGGGTATTTGAGCAGTGCCTCGCCGACCTCAATGCTCAGCTGGCCCAAACAGCAGACCATCCGTCTGCCCTACCAGGGCAGTCCATCCGCAAACCTACCAGGGCGGCTGCCGACTGCCTCCCTGCGACATCGAGGTCTTCGCAGGAGATTACGTCCGTTGGCCTACTTTTCGAGAGCTGTCTCCGGTAGAGAAGTTGTACCATCTCACCGCGAAGACAAGTGGCGATCCGAAGGCCATAGTCGAGAAGTCCCCGCTCACAAACGATGGTTTCGAGTCGGCATGGTCGGCCCTCCGAAACCGTTATGAAAATAATCGGCTCCTGGTGACCAACCAGATAAATATTTTGCTCTTTTTGCCTCGCGTCGAGTCCGAGACCAGTCGAGCTTTAAAAGAGCTTCAAAGCACGATGCAAGGGGTCCTCACCGCCCTTGCTCACTCCAAGGTCTGCACCGACAACTGGGATAGCCTCCTCGTTACTATTTGTGCCTCCAAGTTGCCGAAGTCGACCCGGTCTTTGTGGGAAGCGTCCGTCACAGACAAGAAGGAGGTGCCTCCATGGACGGAAATCGATGCCTTCCTCACTCAGCGCTATTTGACGCTAGAGGCCATGGAGAGCGACCCGTCCACTTCCAAAGGCAATCCGACCCCACCATCGTCCAAAGGTTCCTTGAATCCGCAATCCTCCGGAAGCAACTCCAATCCGTTCCGGTCTCATGGTAGTCCCGTGCCAAGGAAGTTTCACTCCTTCCAGACACAAGTGAGTCCGAAGAGAAGAACGTGTGATCTCTGTTCCAAAGAGAACCATCCGATCCGACTGTGTCCGCACTTCCTAGAAATGACTGTGGATGCACGAGCCAGCTGCATTAAAAAAAGGCAGCTGTGCTTGAACTGTTTCGCTAGAGGTCATCAGCTCCGTGAATGCCAAAGCGCCCACAGTTGCTTCACTTGTGGAGCCCGCCACCACACGCTCCTGCATCGGGGGACTCCAGCTCCCAGCGAGCTGACTTCCACAACAGCGGAGGATCCCGCTTCTTCCGTCGCTCCGCCCAACGTTCAGAACTATTTTGCTTCGGGAACAAGAGCGGTGCTTCTCGGTACGGCAATAATCAACATCTGCCACCGGGGGACAAATTTCCGGGCCCGCGCTCTGATCGACTCGGGCTCCGAGGCGACGTTCATTACGGAACGTCTCTTTAATATCATCCAGTTGCCATTCTGCCTTATTCAGGCCCAGGTTTCAGGCCTAAATCAGACTGTAGCAGCCCAATCCAAGAAGCTCTGTGATTTGTCCATTCGCTCCCTGATGACGCCGAGCGTACAGTTAAACGCCACGGCCAACGTCCTGCCCGACATAGCCGGCAATCTCCCTTCATATCCGATCCCGCAGAGCGCGTTGCGAGACTTGCCGAACCTGCCTTTAGCAGACCCTAAATTTTATGAGAGCTCACATATAGACGTTCTGATCGGAGCCGACATCCTTCTGTCCATACTGTTAAGCGGCTCACAGACCGACATCTGTGGTTCCCTCCTCGGACAGCAAACCATCTTTGGATGGGTGCTTACCGGTCCAGTGCCAAGTGCTGTTCCAGACCAGATTGCATCTTTCTCCACCCAAATTTCCCACGTCCGCGATGCTCCATTGGACAAACTTCTCACAAAGTTTTGGGAGGTGGAGGATCTACCTATCAAGGTAGCAGGAGAGTCGGACTCCTATTGCGAAAGAAATTTTCTGCGAACCACGTCAAGAACGTCAAGTGGAAAGTACGTGGTAACACTGCCGTTTCGTGACCCCGATCATTGTGGATCAGGCCTGGGGCATTCAAGGTCCATTGCCCTAGCTCAGTTTCTCCGAAATGAGAATCGGCTAAAGAGAAACGTTCCATTTCAAGAACAGTATAAGTCTGTGATCCAGGAATACTTAGATCTCGATCATATGACAGAGGTTCCGTCCACTAACGAGTCCGCCAATTATTATCTTCCGCACCATGCGGTAATCAAGCCGGAGAGCACTACCACGAAAGTCCGCGTGGTATTCAACGCGTCCAGCCCTTCTGCGAACGGCACGAGCTTAAATGATCTTCTTCATGCTGGTCCGGTCCTCCAATCCGATTTAACCCTCCAAATCCTGAAGTGGCGCTACTTCCGATACGTCTTCAACGCCGACATTACAAAGATGTACCGCCAAATTTGGGTACATCCAACGTGCACACCCTTCCAGCGAATATTATTTCGAAACCAGGAGGGTGAAATTCGGGATTATGAGCTGAAACCGTGACCTTTGGTGTCAATTGCGCTCCGTTTCTAGCCATCCGGGTACTGCAACAGCTTGCCGACGACATCCAGTCGCGATTTCCAAAGGCAAGCCACATTGTACGGCATTTCATGTACGTCGACGACGTCCTAGCCGGGGCAGACTCCATCAAGGAGGCTCAGCTGGCTATCCACGAATTGCAGGCCGCCCTCAGCTCTGCAGGTTTTCCACTGCGCAAATGGACGTCCAACCAAAAGGAGATTTTGGACGAGCTTCCGAGTGACCACCTCCTGCACACCGATTTTCTGGAAATCGATGCCGAGAGCACGGCAAAGATCCTCGGAGTTCGCTGGAAGGCGGCGTCAGACGAGTTCTTCTTTGTTTCTCCCGTGTTCACGCTTGAGTTATCCTACACCAAGCGAGAAGTTCTTTCCCAAATTGCGAAGCTGTTTGACCCCGCGGGGTGGCTAGCCCCATTCATCGTCCGGTCCAAGATTTTTATGCAGGAGATCTGGTTGCAAGATTTGGGATGGGACGAACCTCTTCCAAGTTCGTTGTGCCAACGCTGGCTGGACTTTCTGCAAAGTTACGCATCACTACCCGAGATCAAGATTCCAAGATGGGTATGTTACCAGCCATCGGTAAAGATCGAACATCACGGTTTCTGCGATGCCTCCGAAAAGGCGTACGGTGCAGCGCTCTACGTGCGCGTCGTGTGTGACCAGCATATCACGGTGCATCTACTGTCGGCGAAAACACGAGTCGCTCCCGTGAAAACCGTTTCGCTTCCTCGACTAGAGCTGTGCGGTGCAGTGCTCCTTTCCGAAATGGTGCTACTACTGGACCGATTCTATTATTGTACTGGCCTGGTTGAGCAAGCCCGCTTGCCATTGGACTACCTTTGTGGCCAATCGAGTGACGAAAATAGCTCAGACTACCGAAACCAGTCATTGGGCTCATGTTCGTTCCGAACATAACCCCGCTGACTTAGCCAGTCGAGGCGTAGCTTTACCAGAACTGGTGGGTAGCCAACTCTGGTGGCATGGACCAGCGTGGTTGCAATCTCCACGTGATCAATGGCCAGCCCAAGCCGCCGAAACTCCAGTTCAAACCCTAGAGCAGCGGGCCGTGAAGGTCCATCTCGTTTCCAGCCCACCCGAAGATTTCCTGGAGCGATTCTCCCAGCTTGAGAAGGCTCTTCGAGTGCGGGCATATGTTCTACGTTTTATTCAGTGTTGCCGGAAAGTAACACTCGCATGTAGGGACCACCTCACTAGTGGGGAAATTAACGAAGCGGAGCGAACTCTTATCCTAGAGGCGCAGCGCCGGGACTTCCCCCAAGAATCTCACTGCCTGAGTGGTAAACGTCCCGTGCCAAGTTCAAGCTCTGTTTTGAATCTGAGCCCCTTTCTAGACCGACAGGGGATCATGAGAGCCTGTGGCCGGATCACAGCTTCACAAGATCTGAAGTATGACGAGCGCCATCCAATCATCCTGTCCTATAGTTGCCGCCTGTCTCGCCTGTTCGCTCACTTCACGCACAGGATCACTCTCCATGGCGGCAGTCAACTGATGACGCGCCTCATTCGCTGCAAATATTGGATCCCGAGAATAAGGAACCTGATGAAGGGCGTGGTGAACTCCTGCAAGGTCTGCATCATCCACAAGAAGAAGCTACAGACACAACTGATGGGCGATCTCCCGACAGACCGAACTTCTTTCTCCAGACCGTTTACCCATACCGGTATTGACTATGCAGGTCCTTTCGACATAAGGAACTATACCGGGAGAGCGTGCCTGATCACCAAGGGTTATGTGTGCGTATTTGTATGTTTTTCCACGAAGGCCATTCACTTGGAGGCTACTTCCGACCTGACCACCGAGAAGTTTCAAGCAGCTTTCGCTCGCTTCGTCGCTAGACGAGGTTGTCCGCAGCGTATCCATTCCTACAATGGAAAAACTTTCGTGCGAGCAGCAACTGTACTTTCTCGGGACTTTCTAGAGGCGTTCCAGGATTCGGTGACTGAGGCATACAGCCATCAACGGGTTGCATGGCGTTTCATCCCGCCAGGAGCTCCACATATGGGGGGCCTTGGGGAAGCCGGCGTAAAGAGTTTTAAAACGCTCTTCTACAAAGCCACGTCCACCCGGAAATATACCTTTGAGGAGCTCTCGACGCTGCTCGCTAAGATTGAAGCATGCCTAAATTCCAGGCCACTCTCACCTATGTCCGAAAGTCCGACAGAGTTGCTGGCCCTCACTCCAGGGCACTTCCTTATCGGAGGACCGTTAATGGCGACCGCAGAACCCGAAATTAAAGAGAACCTCCAGTCGATCATTAATCGGTGGCAGCATTTGAAGGCCCTCAACCAGCAGTTCTGCCAGAGGTGGAAGGATGAGTACCTCAAGGAACTCCACAAGCGCATCAAGTGGCAGACGGATATGTCCAATCTTCAGATCAGCGATATGGTTATCGTGAAAGAAGATAACCTGCCTTCTAACGACTGGCGACTCGGAAGAGTACAGTCCGTGTATCCCGGCACCGATAACAGGATTCGGGTGGTAGACATTCTTACTGCCCGCGGTGTGCTCAAACGCCCGGTCGCAAAAGTCGTTCTCCTTCCGGGGGAACTCCCTCGTCCCGTACAACAATAACGGAAGGCGTCCTGTGCCTAGCCCGTTTAGTAATGCCTCTCCGTGTCTACTATTCCATCCAAGTTTCTTTTCGCCTCCAAAAACCCTCGTTTGTTCTTCCAACAGTACTTAGAGAAGTGCCTGTCACCTGTTCCTAGCACGTTACTAATGCTTCTCCGATTCTTCTTTTCCGAACCAGTTCATTTTGCATCCAGATCCTGATGGCTCCACAACCCCGTGTCAATCACACCTCAGGGAGCAGACGCTCCCGAGTACAAGCTACCTACCGCTGCCGAGTCTGCTCCGGAAGCCATCCACTACGAGACTGCCGTAGCTTCCTCAAGCTGAGCGTGGCGAAGAGGCTCCGAGCCCTGCTGGTCAACAAATACTGCCGGAACTGCCTGGCTCATCAGCACTCTGGCAAGGATTGCCGAAGTGGTGGCCAGTGCAAGGTGTGCCACAAGGACCATCACACGCTGCTCCACATGCGACCGTCCCAGCGCCCAGCCCGCTCGGAGTCGCCAGCTCCGTCTCCAGCTCCGTCTCCAGCTCCGGTGTCCCGAGCCGATCGCCGCCCCCGTTCTCCGGAAAGACGCCCCAAGCCGGGGCCCTCCCGGCGGCCAGCCCGCTCAAAGTCGTCGGCCGCGACTCCAGGTCCGTCTCCAGCTCCGGTGTCCCGAGCCGATCGCCGCCAACGGGTTCCCGCAAGACGCCCAAAGACGTGGTCCTCTCAGCGCCCAGCCCGCTCGGAGTCGTCAGCCGTGACTCCAGGTCCGTCTGCAGCTCCAGCGTCCCGAGCCGATCGCCGACCCATCGTGGGTCATCCGGCTCCATCGGTCGATACGCTGTTGCAGCACCGAAGCACCAACTGCCTCCCGACAGCCCGAGTGGTCTTGGACACGGGAACGAAAACCCACGAGACAACGGCGCTCATCGACCCATGCACGCCTGTGAGCTGCATTGACGCTTCCTTGGCCGCCGACTTAAAGTTGCCCAGCACGCGCATCGGAGCGGTGAAGGGGGGTGAGGATGTTTAGGGCAGCAGCGCGGTTAACAGCGCTCTGTTAGCTCGCGCGCTCTCCCATGCCCTTCACTCTCGCGCGGCGTGCACGCGATCCACTCGGCGCTCCATCCCTGGCGCTAGCCGTAGGCCGAGCGGGAGAGAACAGTCTCTCGACACCTACGCGCCTATCTACAACCAGCCCTCAGCTGTGTGCACGCCAAATACACCAGAATTATAGTTGACGCCCCCGCCTTTTTATTTATTGGGAATCCGAACTGTGGGAACGACCAACATCCACCCTCCTACAAAACAATCAGCAAATTGAAAAATCTTGGTGTCGTTGTCCTCAATTTCATGTAACCGAAGAGTATACAGATTAAAAAGAACTGGCGACAGACAGCTTCCCTGTGGCAGACCATTTGTAACCTTCTCAGTCTCCGAACCTAAATGCAAAAACCTTACTGACAAGAAATTTTGAATCCATAGTATAATTTTGTTAGGAACTTTTATCCACAACATGATTTTTTTTAGGAATGCCAAATGTACACAGTTATACGCATTTTCTATGTCAAGGCAAGCAACTACTATTTTCTTATTTTTCCGTTTGAGGCAGTGAATGGTTGACAAAAGATCGTTAATACACATGGAAGCACTTTTCTTTTTCCTATAAGCATAACACCTAAAGGGCAGTAACTTGTTCTTTTCCACAAACTCAGACAATCTATTTTTAACCATGCCGTTTACAGATTTCGCAAGAACTGAGATTAGCGATATTGGTCTGAAGTTTTTGATGTCATCTAGAGGTTTACCACATTTTGGAATCGGACAAATCTTAATGCTACGCCACGCATTTGGAAATTGGCAGCTATCATATGACTCATTAAAACAAGACAATAGTTTTTGTATTACCTCCGAAAGAGATGCTAGCATTTCATATGTGATCCCATCAATGCCACCAGCCGTTGATCTTTTATTTCTAATAACCTCACTTAATTCCTTCATAGAAAATGTTTGTGTACTCTGCGAGTTAGCCATGTTATTGGGAACAGTTGCAGTTAACTCTGTTTTGTGGAATTTGACTGCTCAGAAAGTCTAAATATTCCCTGTTATTGGATGGAGACCTTGCATCTGAGGTTTCCCTAGACCTTTAAGATCCCTCAAAAATTGCCAAGATTTCCTAGACGAAGGACTCTGATTAATCTCTTCAATTTTATCCTGATAAGAGTTTCTCTTTGCTTTTTTCACAGCATTTTTCCATTTTAGTCGAGCTTGGCTGGCCGCTTCAAAGTTCTCTCCATTTGGATATTTGATAGCTTTAGCTTGCGTGGACTTAAAAATTCTATTTAAAAGTGTAAGTTCGTCAGTCCACCAGAACTTTGGAGACCTTTTCTCTAATATGTGAGTGCATGACCTAATTTCATTTTTCACCTTGTTTGTTATATCATTAATGTTCTGAAACTCTCTAATGTTGTTCAGTTTTGAAAATAACTTTACTTTAGACAGAAAGAACTTTGGTTTTATTTTGATATTGTGGATTGTAATTGATATAGGAAAATTATGGCTGCCACCAATCCTTAGCGGACGGATATGCCAGTCAAAATGCAAATCAGAGTTGGTAAAAGTCAAATCCAAAACTGAACCCGACATTATATTTAAAGACTGTTTAAAGGTTAAGCTTCCATGATTCAACCACTTGAAACCAGTATTTAAGGAAACATCTTCTATGAAACGACCTTTGGAATTGGTCATACTGTCACCGAATACACTATTACGAGCATTAAAATCTCCACATATGAATACATCTTGAAGATTTTCCATGCTATCAAAAAATCTTTTAATGTCTGATTTAAAATCATCTAGAGGTACATTTGGCTCACAATAGGCTGAAGCTATTGTGAGATTTCGGGATAAATTGGTTGCTTGTATAACACTACTCGACAAAACCGAACTTTTTTTTTCCTCAAGGATCCAAACCGACTTTTTCTGATAGATATGGGGCTTTAAAATTTTTTAAAGAATTATGGTTTTTTTTCTATGGCAGAACTTTTTTTTGAAGAATTTTTGAAGTCTGGTATTTTTTTTTTAAGCTTTTTTCAGAGGTAGCGATAGTTTTTTTCACATAACTTTAATATCTTACGTCTGGTTGTACAGAACTTTGCTATTTTGAAAAGGTAATTAAAACAGCTAGAAGTTGAGCCCAAATACTTTGTGATTTCAGCTTACAGTCTGGGAAATAAAAAGCATTGAAATGCAAAAATGATGATTTTTGTGGGGTATTTTTAACGAAATTTTGACTTTAAAAACTCAGGAAAAGTCGAAAAAAAATTATATCTTGTGTCCTCTATTTTTTTGTGTATAGGTGCGTTAATTTGGCGTCGTTTAAGGTATCGCTCATTAAAATCTATGGAGAGACTTTGGAGCTAAAATTCGTTAACCAAACCTAAAAAATGGAAAAAATGAACAAAAAATACCTTTTTGAAGGCGGCGGGCCCAACTGCCAATTGGGAACAAAGCAAACGAGCAAGGGTTGTACATTTGGTACCTGATCGCGTTCCTTTGTTCCCAAAGTCAAAATTTCGTAAAAAATACCCCACAAAAATCATCATTTTTGCATTTCAATGCTTTATATTTCCCAGACGGTAAGCTGAAATCACAAAGTGTTTGACATCAACTTCTAGCTGCGTCAATTATCTTTTCAAAATAGCAAAGTTCTTTACAACCAGACGTAAGATACTAGAGTTATGTGAAAAAAACAAGCGTTACCTCTGAAAAAAGCTTTAAAAAAAAATACCAGTTTTCAAAAATTCTTTAAAAAAAAGTTCTGCCATAGAAAAAAATAAAAATATCATCAAACCATTTCTAAGCCCCAAATCTTTAAGAAAAAGTTCGTTTTGTTCCTTGAGGAAAAATCGTGTTGACTAGTGTAATTGATATGTCAGATGTGGCAATGAAAGGAATTTTTTTTATATTTTTTTTTATTATATTTTTATATTATTGACGACAACATTTTTTAAATACACTTCCATTTCAGCAGCGAGTGAGACCGGTCGTGTTTTTGTTCTGTGTTCCCATTTTCATAGTGATTTGCGAAAGGCATAAAAAAAGTGATTTCAAACAAATTTTTTCAGGGTCAAACGCGTGTTTGCCTGTGGTAAAATCAAAGATATATCATTTCATCAAAAGAAAACTTTGATTCTTTCCCTGAGGTGGGTGAGTTTTTGGCAAACTGGTTAAACCAGCGAAAATGGCGGACGCCGGTAACACGGCGTCAGTAAAAATGAAACCTCCAGACCAGACACTTAACAGCAATAAAAGACAT
This sequence comes from Drosophila obscura, assembly GCF_018151105.1. Taxonomy (NCBI): domain Eukaryota; kingdom Metazoa; phylum Arthropoda; class Insecta; order Diptera; family Drosophilidae; genus Drosophila; species Drosophila obscura. The sequence goes on from NW_024542798.1 coordinate 143,620, forward strand.
TCCAAAACTGACTATGATAGAAAAATAAACGTTTTAAGCCCATCCTTGAAAGAAGACTTTTTGGACAGTCTAAAGAAAGACGCATCCTCGGTTAAAAAAAAACGAACAAACGAGTACACTAATACATATGAAGAGGCTGAAAAAGATATAAGTGACACACATACAGATGCAGAAGACATGAGGTCGGACACAGACAGTTTTGAGAGTGTGACCTTTAACTCAAACATCACAAATACCGTAAATACTGAAATAAGTATTATGGCTGCGGGACAAAAAACCAAAAATGAATCGGGAGTTTTTGTATCGACAAATGGCTTTGAAAAAGAAATAGTGTTGTATGGAGATAGTCATAAGGGTGATGCAGCAGTGCTGATATCAACAAAAAATTGTGATAAGTTCGAAAATAAAAATACCAAAAATGGATTATTTCTCTTTGAGAAAATCAGACATCTGAAAATTAAAGGTATAAAAGAAATTGTTTCGCTGGCTCCGACCTTATACAAAATATATTTCTCAAATTTTACTGACGCAAACACTCTGGTTAAAAATAGCGAGTTGAAAAAGATGAATATAGTAGCATTTATACCACGGAATTATGTGGAATCCTTTGGTATAATCAAAGGTGTTCCACTAGGTTTTTCGAATGAGGAAATCAGGGAGAACATAATGTCAAGTATCGCGATAAAATCCCTAGAAAGATTTGCAAGGAGGGAAAAAATGTTGATGGATGATACCAACTCAGAATTTAAGTTCATACCAACTGAGACGGTAAAAATCGGGTTTGAGGGTGCCGACATTCCAGAAAAGATCTCACTTTTCGGGATATGCAGCATGAAGGTATATCAATATATTCCAAAAGTGCGTCAGTGCTTTAACTGTGGCAGAATTGGGCACACTTCGGCCAGATGCAAATCGGCGAGAAGGTGCAACAAATGTGGAGTGGGAGATGGCATCGGAACATGCACGGTTCTAAAGTGCATTTTATGCAATGGGAAGAATCATTCAGCCAGGGACAGACTTGTTTGCCCAGTATGGGAAAAAGAAAATGACATTAATAAGATTATGACAATAAAGAAAATAGCAAGAAAGGAAGTGCTAAATACGTATTCAGTCCATTAGAATTATTTACAGATGGAAAATTATGAGGTTAATTTTCCCAAATTAGACAGAACTGAGGAAAATATACAAAATAAAAACATCAAAGCAAATGAAATACTCAAAAAGCATGCTAGCAGAGTAATTCAAAGACCAACCATTCCCATACAAAAACCGCATTTTCAGCTAGAAGCTTATACAAACGATACTAGTGACCATATACCGGTCGCTGGTTATCAGAATTCAGAAGAAAACAAATTTACTATCCAGCAGGTTATAAGCATGTTGTCGCAGTTCAGTTCAGTAAGTGGCATACGAAATATGTCCAAAAATTACACCAATACCAACGAAAATACCACAAAGGAAATATAGGACACCAACAGAAAAAAATGAGAAAAGTTTAAAGTCTCGACGTGAATATGAAGTGCTTACAGCATAATATTCAATCGATAAAAGCAAACAAAAATGATCTCGAATTTTTTTTAAATAACGGAGACTTCAGTATTGCCATTCTGGCTGAAGTTTTTTTTCACGATCTCAGCTTCAGGAAATTAGCAAATTTCAAATTAATTGAAAAATACAGAGATGATGGCTATGGAGGCGTAGCGATCGCTTATAGAAACGATCTTAAAATGAAAAAGATAACCTATGAATCTGATCAGGACATTGTTATTGCAAGCACTACCCATAATAAACTAAATCTTTTTATCGCTTCCATATATTTTGAACCAACAACATCGATTGAAACCTTTAAGCAAGCTATAAATAACCTTCTGGAAAAATTAGACCCCTTTGAAAATGCAATTGTGGCAGGTGATTTTAACGCTAGACACATAGGTTTTGGTGACACAATAAACAGTAGAAAAGGGGCTTTTTTAAAGCAAGCGATGAACAATGCAGGATATGCTCTGGTAAATGATCGATGTCCTACATTTAGGAGAAATATAGATTCAATTGCAGGGTCCGTCTTGGATCTCACCTTTGTTAATACCCTTTACAAGTTCAGAATTGGAATTGTGAGAAACTGTTTCTGGGAGGCAGTCAACACCACCCTATAAGTTTTGAATTGATTGGAAGAAGAAAAAAGCTAAGTAAGTTTCTAGCTAAAAACAAACTAATTAAAAAATTGGGAAAAATAGATATAAAAAAAAACATAGGAGACTAAGCCAAATGCATGCAACATGAAATCAATGCTGCTACCTTTGAAGTTGACAACAAATGGCCAAAGTTATGGTGGGATGAGAGGTTAGCCAAACTATTTAACGAATTTTCTGAGGCCCAAAAAAAGGCATGCTCGGAGCCAGCTTTTCAGAATTATTGTAAGGCAGTAGATCTAAAAATCAAATGGAAGAAGGCAGTCAAAATTGAAAAGAAAACTAGTTACGCCAGGAAACTAACAGAGCTCAATGTGAAGGCAAATACTAGGGAAGCCTGGAAGTTTCTAGCTAACCTTAAAAATTGCAACATAGAAACTCAAGAACAATTTGATTTAGAAAAAGCTGGGTCGTACTTAGAATGGCTAAAAGAACAAGTACCTGCTAAAGCCAGAAGCATTGATGCCACATTGCATGCATCAAAAGAAAACGAGAATCCGAAATTTGCTCTTGAAGATCTAGAAATGGTCCTAGGTCGAAACAAAAAAACATCAGGAGGCTTTGACAAGATCACTTATGAGATGCTCAACGCATTAAACAGGGACACTAAGGCAGAATTAGTCAAATTCTACAACAACAAAATTGCTAACTGTGAAGTACCAGCTGAGTGGCGCACGATTAAAATCACGCCAATCCCAAAAAAAAACAAATATCTATCAGACATAACAAATTTTCGACCAATATCCTTAATATCGGTCCTGGCCAAAACAGTTAACAGTATTATCAAAATCAAGCTTGAAAAATATATACAGGACAACGAAATTCTACCCTATAGGTCTTATGCGTATCAGAAGGATAAGTCAGCTGCAATGTGCATTAATGATGTGATCAATGAGGTAGCTGCAAGGAAAAAAAGCAAGGAGCATGTGATAGTAGCGGCTGTTGACCTAAACAACGCTTACAACTGTGTAAACTTGAATTTTTTAAAGATGTTAATGGAAAATGAAAGTTTTCCGAAAATGTATGTGGACTGGATTATAAGTTTCATGTCCATTAGGTTGCTAAGACTGGGAGATGCAGTAGAAGTGGTGCAAGGAGGATTACCCCAGGGATCATGTCTTTCACCACTACTTTTTAATATCTACACCAAAAGACTACATCAGGTAGGGGACTGCAACACACAAATCATGCAATTTGCTGACGATTTTATATTGGTGTCACACGGGTATAACTATGCGGCTGTAGTTGCAAATCTGAAAAACAAATTAAACGATTTTAGCCTATTATGTGGCGATCTGGGTTTCAGTTTCAATCCTAGCAAATCTGTGATTATGAACATGGGAAGGGAAGGTGGAAGGTCTCTGAACATAGAAGTTAAAAATGTTCTAATACCAGTGAAAAAAAGCTTTTTATTTCTAGGCAGGCTTATAAGTTCTAACATGTCCAATACCAGTCATATAAAAATGGTAAAAGAAGTAACTAGGAAAAGCAGTAGGCTTATACAATTAGCGACAACTATCAAGTCGGGACTGAAACCTAAGACTAGCATTAATATCTTCAAATCGTTTATAAGAAGCAAGCAAGAATATGCAATTACCAGCTTCTCTGACATGGGAGTTGGGTCCAATAAAGACATGGAAATTGCACAGGCAGGAGTGCTGAGAAGATGTGTAGGTGTGCCTCCTGATACAAGCAAGCACGAAATCTTTGTGTTGGCGGGAATAATGCCTCCAAGTTTCAGGGCTAAGTGGCTTACAGCTAAAGAACTTTTCAAGGTCAAGAAGCTGAATCCCAGGATGTTCGATAGCATAAGACTATCAAAAGCAAAGACGAGTTATACTTGTACCTTAGAAGAATTTAAAACTTTCTTCGACAATTTACAAAGCTGTGATAATTATAAACACTGTAAAAAGATTAATGTAAGAGAAAAAGAAATGACAAAGAACAAAGAAGAATACTCGAGGGAGTAAATCAGAGCCAGATTCTCTGAAATCTTGGAAAAATATTCAAAAGAAGGCTGGAATATTCTGTCCACAGATGCATCGGTCATGCAGGACAGGTGTGGTATAGGAATTGTAGAGTTACCCAGTGCAAATATATATAAATATAGAACAGTAACTTGGCTTTCATCTGTAGGGGCCGAACTGATAGGTATTAAAAAAGCGAGTGAGATATGTGCCAATAATGGATACAAGAAAGCTGTTATTTGTTGTGATGGTCTAGGAGCGATAAAACTAGTAAACAATAAACAAACAGACTCATACATAGTAAGAGACATTCACAATATTATCGACACATCAGGCATGCAAAAACTGGATATTCTATGGATTCCAGGGCACAAAGGGGTAACGATAAACGAAAAGGCTGATATGGCAGCAAAAGACGCCATACGAGAAGGGGAAACCATTTACATTCAATTTAGTGTGAAAGAAGCCTTAAGAGAAATTAAAAACTCCTTAGAACACAAAGTGGAACGAGGAGTATAAACAAAAATGTAGTAACAAGTGCACCAGTTTAATTGAAATCTTTCCAAACATACCCAAAAAACCATGGCACTATAACTTAAAATGGAATGCAAAAAGCATAAAGACAATAAATAGACTGATGACAGGACACACGTACGATAAAGCCTTTCTATACAAAATTAAAGCGATTGATTCGGATATCTGTGAGTCATGTAATGTCACAGAATCCGCTCAACATCTGCTTTTTAAATGCCAAAGATTCTTCCGTCTTAGGGGTAAGTATCGAATTTTTAAATATTATAAGGATCTAAATGAACTCTTGATCAAAAAAGAGCCATTCCACCTTAGAGAACTGGCACAGTTTATAAAAAGCGCTAATATGGACTTTTAAGCATTTTGTGATAAATCATTTTAGATTAATAAAGTATAGGGAAATGACTTTTAACGCCTGTCAAGCTCGCTGACAGGGAAGTCTGTGCAGGCCAAAAGGGGAGGCCTGTATTAAAAAAAAAAAAAAAATATATATATATATATAAAAAAAAAATTACAAAAAAGATACAATTTTCACAAACAAGTTTTTAAACAATACATTCGGAGGTTTTACACTCTTCGATCTCAAGATCTCACTAAACACATATTCTGGAGACACACCTTGGGCCCATCAAGCGTCCGAACCTGAATAATCGGACAATAAGTCACACACCAGTACCTGATCAATATGGCAACATAGCTGCGATTAAACCCCTGTCATCCATGCGATGATTTAATAAAAAAAAAAAAAAAAAATGATTGACGACAAGCGCAGTGCTAATAAAATACAAAATACGAATAAATACAAACATAAAAGGAAACCTTACATTCTGTTTAATATATGTATATACTATTGGAAGGCTGAAACCAAAGGATGCACAAGATATACACGGATTAAATATTCGACTCACTTTTTGTTTACTGCAAATTATTTCAACAGGTTATGGGCCCAGCTTACCATTTCAGATAAGTACAATATTTCATATTCTTTTTTTTTTGTTAATAACAGAATGGAAAAGGCAAAAAGAAATATTAAACCATTCGACGGGGAAAAGTACGCAATTTGGAAATTTCGCATAAGGGCATTATTGAGCGAAAACGATACCATAAAAGTGATTGATGAAGTTTGTGATGGTGCATCCGATGTATGGAAAAAGCTTGAAATATCAGCCAAGAATACAATAATTGAATATTTAAGTGATTCCTTTTTGAGTTTTGCCACAAGTGAATGTAGTGCTAAAGAAATATTTGCAAATTTAGATAAAATTTATGAGAGAAAAAGTTTAGCCAGCCAATTGTCTCTCAGAAAACAATTGCTGTCATTAAAATTAAAAGGCGAAATGGTATTAGTAAACCATTTTACAGTTTTTGATGACCTAATAACAGAGTTGTTCGCATCTGGCGCAAAGCTGGACGAAATGGACAAGGTGAGCCATTTACTGCTGTCTCTACCTTCTTCTTATGATGGCGTCATTACTGCCATTGAAACATTAGCAGAAAATAATTTGACTTTAGCATTCGTTAAAGACTTTTAGACTTTTAGATCACGAAATAAAACTAAAACAGTCCTCAAAAGACACAAGTCTTAAAGTATTACATGCAGTGAATAAAGTTAATAAATTTAATAATTTTCAAAATAAAACAAATTTCCAAAATAAAATTCAGTTTAAGTCTAAAAACAAATTTAATAAATTAAAATGTTACCATTGTGGCAAGACTGGACATATCAAAAAGGATTGCTTTAAATACAAGAAAGAAATGGAAAACAATCAAGAAAGACAAGCGCAAATGGCACAAGGCCAAAATGAACCAGTTCGCAATTCCGGGTTCGCATTCATGTTAAAGCGTCATAATAACAATAGCAATAACGAAATTTCATTTTTATTAGATTCGGGTGCATCAGATCATATAATTATTATGAAAGTCTTTTATCAAACGTCAATTCACTTAAATCGCCAATTAAAATTGCTGTAGCAAAATCAAACGAATATATTCTTGCTACAAAAATGGGAACTATAAACCTAATTACTAATACAATGACCCCAATAACCCTACAAAATGTATTATTTTGTCCTGAAGTCACACAAAATTTAATATCTGTTAAGAAGATGCAAGATGCTGGCATTACTGTTGTATTCCACCCAGGAGGTGTACTTGTAAGTAAAGAAGAAATTAATATTATGAATGCACATTATTTTGATAATGTTCCGCCTGTTAGGTTTACAATACCTAAGCAAGCATTTGCATCTAATAAAATATATTATAGCTTATGGCATGAGAGGTTGGGGCATATAAGCTAAGGCAAATTTGTAGAAATAAAACATACAAATTTATTTGAGGATTCTTATATTTTAAACAATATTCAACCCAGTGAAGAGCTATGTGAGAGTTGTATAAAAGGAAAACAAGCAAGACTCCAGTTTGAAAAATTTAAAAATAAATATCACATAAATAGGCCACTCTTTGTTATTCATTCGGACGTGTGTGGTCCAATTTCACCAACAACAGTAGATAGAAAGAATTACTACGTTGTTTTTATTGACCAGTATACACATTACTGTGTTACGTACTTATTAACTTACAAGTCTGATGTGTTTGCTGTTTTTAAAGATTTTATTTTAAAGGCTGAGGCACATTTTAATTTGAAAGTAGTAAATTTATACATAGATAATAGGCGAGAATATTTATCAAATGAAATGCGAGAATTTTGCGTAGAAAAAGGCATCAGCTACCACTTGACAGTTCCACATACACCTCAGTTAAATGGTGTATCCGAAAGGATGATAAGAACAATTACAGAGAAAGCTCGTTCTCTGGTTATAGGGGCAGACCTTCAGAAAAGTTTCTGGGGTGAAGCTGTGCTGACAGCTACCTATCTAATAAATAGGAGCCCAAGTAATGCATTGAGAGAATGCATGAAGACACCATACGAAATGTGGCACAACAGAAAGCCGTGCTTGAAATACTTAAAGGTATTTGGTTCAACAGTATATGTCCATATTAAAATAAGGAAAAGAAAATTCGATGAAAAATCATGGAAAGGTATATGTTTGGTTACGCAGCCAAATAGTGGCCAAATGCATAGATTATAGCCAGTGGTGCAGCAGTAGAGTAAATCCTTATTATTGTTCGTTGTTTGCACTGCCCACTGTACTAAATTGTCATTTACCTACAAACTCATGCACGCATTCATGCTCCCTCACGGCAGCAGCCTATGCAGCCGTTCTCTTTCGACTCTTCATCCCGCGCCTTTCTTTCTTTCCTTTGCTTTGCTATCACTCTCTCGATCTGTCGCTTTCTCGCTCGCATTAGGGCACGGGCAATTCGGCCCGCCTGCCCTTTGAATTAGTCTTGATCTTGCAATCACTGCGCATCGTCTTGGAATCGAGCTATTCAATCCGACACCGTCTTGAACCGACCCCCGCGTCTTCAATCTGACCCCGTCTTGAATCCAGCTAACTATCCTTTCGACTCTGTATCGCTTATTTACTTCACCACAATAAACTGTGAATATATATATTGAACAATCATCGCCTTTTTAATAATATCGCATAACAACGCTACTGAAGAAGCTCAGTAGCTCAACAGTATACTTGTTGGTTATGAACCAAATGGTTATAGAGTAGGGAATGTGGAAACTGAAAAATTTGTAATAGCAAGAGATGTTATTGTTGACGAAACAAACATGTGTAAATCTAGAGCTGTTGTTGAAAATGCCATGCATCTTAATGATGAAGATGGTGAAAGTTTCAGTTTGGAAACTTTGGAAGAAAATTCTGATAAGTAGGAAGAACAGCATAGTGGAGTGGAAGCAATATTAGAGAATGCCGATCCAGAAGTGTCTGGTGATATTTTACCAAATAAAGGTAATGATAACGTAATGTTGGACTCGCAGATAAATATTAGAAAAAGTGAAAGGTTAAAAGTGACCCCAAAAGTGTCTTATCAAGATTTAATAAATAATTGTGTAATGAATGCACAGACTTTATTATATTAAACTCCCAATCAATTTGAGGAGATAAAATATAATAAAGATAGAGAACACTGAGAAGAAGCTGTTAAAGAAGAACTAAGCTCACATTTAATAAACAAAACATGGTTAATTGTTCAAAAGCCTGAAAACAAAAATATTGTTGATTGTAAATGGGTTTTTACAATTAAGCAGAATGAATTCGGTGAGCCAATAAAATATAAAGCAAGACTAGTAGCCCGAGGCTTTACGCAACAATATTTAATCGATTATAATGAGACTTTTGCTCCTGTAGCAAGAATCACAAGTTTTAGATTAATTATGTCTTTTTCTAATCAATATGACCTTGAAGTACATCACATGGATGTAAAAACAGCATTTTTGAATGGTATTTTAAAAGAAGAGATATACATGAAAATACCTCAAGGTCTAATAGCTAAAGGAAATCTAGTCTGTAAACTACATAAATCAATATATGGTCTCAAACAAGCTGCAAGGTGTTGCTTTGATATGTTTGAGAAAGCATTAAAGGAAATAGGTTTTGTAAATTCATCTGTAGATCGTTGTATTTACCTTCTTGATAAAGGTGATATAACTACCAATATATATGTTCTTTTATATGTAGATGATTTTGTTCAAAGTGACCGCCACGATATATAAGTTATCGATCTCAAAGCAACACTGCGCATGTACACTGATGCTCCGAGGATCTATCGATACGAGATTTTCGTGTGTCGTGTGCCTATATAATTCTCGTGAGCACGTCTCCATACATTTTTCTGTACACATTATTATCCTCCTCAATAAATAACTGAAACAGATTTAGTAATATCCACTAAAAGTTTAAAAACTATGAATGATTTTAAAACATATTTGATGAATCAATTTAGGATGACTGATTTAAAGGAAATAAAATTTTTCTTAGGAATCAAAGTCGATAGACATGATAGTCAAGTAAGTTTGAGTCAAGTTGCATATATACAAAATATAATTTTAAAATTTAATATGGATAAATGCAATCTTACTGGATTGCTGTCCTCTTCCGAGTAAATTAAATCATATAGCGTTAAACTCAGATGACAAGTGTGATGCTCCTTGTCGAAATTTAATAGGATGTTTAATGTATGTAATGTTATGTACAAGACCAGACATAAGCACTTCTGTTAATCTTTTAAGTCGCTATTGTGAAAAGAATAATAGTGAACTTTGGCAATGCTTATAAAGAGTTTTAAGGTACCTTAAAGGAATAATTGATTTGAAATTAACTTTTCAGAAAGCAGTCCAATAAATAATTATTTTATAGGCTATGTAGATTCAGATTGGGGTGGGAGTGAATTAGATAGAAGAAGCACAACTGGATACCTATTCAAAATGTTTGAATCTAACGTTATTTGTTGGAACACAAGAAAACAGAGTTCTGTAGCTGCTTCATCAACAGAAGCAGAATATATGGCTTTGTTTGAAGCTGTTCGAGAGGCTATTTGGCTAAAATCCTTACTAGCAAGTTTAAAAATTGAATTAACAAATCCAATTAAGTTATATGAAGACAACCAAGGTTGCATAAGTATTGCCAATAACCCCTCATGTCATAAACGTTCAAAAAATATCGAAATTTTTATTGCTTAATTTTTGAACTGATATAATTGTTTAACGTAATTTTAATTTGAAATGGTTTGATTAGGTTTTTATGGGTTTTCCCTAATCCTCGCAGCAAATGCTGGACTATATGTTAACTCCCATAGTAGCCTGCCTTGTTTTAACGTAAATATGTAACCAGTGATAAAGAATATAATATTTTTGAGGAGGTGTGTTAAAATATCAAATTGAATATAGTATATTCAATGTTATCGATATTAGTAACAACGAGAAGGAACGTGTGAGTCGCTTCTGGGGACGCGACTCTACTTATACCCGTACTCATTCAGTATATACATTTTTGAGCTTATGATTTTTAAGAATTTTAGAAAAAAAAAAAATTTTTACATTTTACATTTTTTTGCTACATATGATATCTACATCTACATATACAATGTATATTCTACATCTAACATGTAGACTGTACATGTTCCAATTAGATTCTACATCTCCTCCGCTAGGGGTTGCTCCCGCACTGAACGCGGCAGAGTGTGCGAGCGAGAAGGAAAATGAGTTGCGTTGTCGTTGGAATGTAGGGATGGGCAGGGGAAGCAACAGAAAATTAATTTCTTCATTCTGGCTATAATTATGATCCGATCTGATTCAGATTTGGCAATCTGGTAGATATGGGCATTCTCTACGATACTGCGTTTTTAGTTTTATTGTATCTTTAAAATTGTGCCTGCCACAGATTTTCGTCCTTTGTGGGGGCGGAAGGAGGCGGGGCGAAATTTTGAAATACACTTGTAGCAGCGTGATATCACATGAGTCTGGAAACGAAATTTGGTTACCCTAACTCTTATAGTCTCTGAGATCCAGGCGCTCAACAAGACGGACGGACGGACGGACGGCTATTGATGCTGATCAAGAATATATATACTTTATGGGGTCGGAAAATTTTCCTTCTCTGCGTTACACACATCCACTTTTACCACAAATCTAATATACCCCTTAACTCTTTTTTGACTACGGGTATAAAAACATTATATTCTTAATGAATAATAACACTACTCGACAAAATCGAACTTTTTTTTTCCTCAAGGATCCAAACCGACTTTTTCTGATAGATATGGGGATTTAAAATTTTTTAAAGAATTATGGTTTTTTTCTATGGCAGAACTTTTTTTTGAAGAATTTTTGAAGTATGGTATTTTTTTTTAAAGCTTTTTTCAGAGGTAGCGCTTGTTTTTTTCACATAGCTCTAGTATCTTATGTCTGGTTGTAAAGAACTTTGCTATTTTGAAAAGATAATTAAAACAGCTAGAAGTTAAGCCCAAACACTTTGTGATTACAACTTACCGTCTGGGAAATATAAAGCATTGAAATGCAAAAATTATGATTTTTGTGCGGTATTTTTTACGAAATTTTGACTTTAAAAACTCAGGAAAAGTCGAAAAAAAATTATATCTTGTGTCCTCTATTTTTTTGTGTATAGGTGCATTAATCTGGCCTCGTTCATGGTATCGCTCATTAAAATCTATGGAGAGACTTTGGAGCTAAAATTCGTTAACCAAACCTAAAATATGGAAAAAATTAACAAAAAATACCTTTTTGAAGGCGGCGGGCCCAACTGCCAATTGTTTGCTTAGTGGTGTAAGTTAATTTTGCAAGACGCTTACCACCCCAATATTAAAAAACTGTTATATTGTATATGTATATCCCTTCAACGATAGTTTATTTTAAGATGGTATATTCGATAATGATGATCGGATATACATATATAAAAATACATAATATATTTAATACATGAAATTCCATGAATCACATTGGAATAATTGCCATTAGGGTATTCAGGATGCGACGTATTCAACGCCGGTATATAATTTCGTTTCTCAACTCATAAAAAGGTTTCCGTCTCGAAAATCGTCCGCTTAGCACAAGTACGCACACATACGCACTTGCTGTTCTGTGTGTACTTACACATGCAAGCGGATTCTATTTTTAGATTCGTACGCTCTCAAATTTGTGCGAGCGAGATGGCGCGAATTTCGTCGCTGGCCGAAAAATTGTCTTGCATATGGCAATTGAAATGTATGAGCGTTCCGCATCTTATACTTATATTGTCTTTGGTTCGGGTAAATGCCTGCTCAGCAGTTTTGGTAGCTGACCGATCTGAGTTCAAGTCGTAGATCGTTGCTGTGCAAAAGGAATGCGTAACATAAACATAAGTTGTTTATGTCACTGCTCATATGTACGCTCTTAATTATGTATTTATATATATAACAGAGTGTTACATATGTACATGCATGGTTTCACTACAGCATCGGTACGCGGTTAACGCCCGGTGACTGTGGTCCGCCTCTCCCCCTTCCCGTAGCACCTTCCCCGTAGAAAACCTTGCCTTTTCCCTCTCCATCGAGTGTTCTCTCCCCGTGTCTGACGGTATGGGCCACGACGCCCCCTTTTACCTCGCCAGTCCGTTTCGAATCTCTAGGTCCCAAAAATACAAATAGGCTGTATTAGGATCGGGCCCTGGACAGACTGAGAGGCTGTACACCGGCCTGAGAAACATCCTTACAGTTTTGAGGTTTGGTTTAAGAATTTTAGCTGCACCGTTTACCCATAGATTTTAATGAGCAATACCTTAAACGACGCCTAATTAATGCGTCTATCTAAAACTAAAAATGTTAGCCAAGAATTATTTTTTTTTTCAACTTTAACCGAGTTTTTAAATTCTAAATTTTGAAAAAAATACCATAAAAAATGATGAAATTTGAATTTGAAAGCCTGCTCCCTCCTCGGGCGCCACTTGTGAGGTCCTATCTCAGGCTGAGGTATGCATCAGTCTGTCCAGGGTCCGCTTCAAGAAAATTTGTAGATTGTAGGTGACTTCAGGTGTCGGGCTGGCTTGAAAAATGTAGTAGGCAAGCGCGAAATGATGATGCGAGAGTTTTGTTTTTGGTTGTTCTTGGTTTATTCAGTATTTATTCATTCACTTTAATTATTTTACGTTGCTTCTCTGCCTTTTTAAGCAGCTGGCACCTGGGGTTTTGATCCGGAAATTATTTCTTGTTGCTAACTTATCCTTAATTCTTTGATAATAATAAAAACAGTGTTTCAGGAAAAGGTTTTGTTGAGACTGCAATCTTTGACCATAAATGTAGGGCGTGTTGCTTGCGTCGAAGCTTGGTGCTTCGTTGACAATTTGTGGTAGTGGGTCAGTGTAGTTTGATGACTTATTACACTACTCGACAAAATCGAACTTTTTTTTTCCTCAAGGATCCAAATCGACTTTTTCTGATAGACATGGGGATTTAAAATTTTTTAAAAGAATTATGGTTTTTTTTCTATGGCAGAACTTTTTTTTGAAGAATTTTTGAAGTCTGGTATTTTTTTTTTTAGCTTTTTTCAGAGGAAGCGATAGTTTTTTTCACATAACTTTAGTATCTTACGTCTGGTTGTAAAGAACTTTGCTATTTTGAAAAGATAATTAAAACAGCTAGCAGCCCAACTGGCAATTGGGAACAAAGCAAACGAGCAAGGGTTGTACATTTGGTACCTGATCGCGATCCCAATTCCCAATGGGCAGTTGAGCTCGCCGCCTTCCAAAAGGTATTTTTTGTTCATTTTTTCCATATTTTAGGTTTGGTTAACGAATTTTAGCTCCAAAGTCTCTCCATAGATTTTAATGAGCGATACCTTAAACGACGCCAAATTAACGCACCTATACACAAAAAAATAGAGGACACAAGATATAATTTTTTTTCGACTATTCTGAGTTTTCAAAGTCAAAATTTCGTAAAAAATACCGCACAAAAATCATCATTTTTGCATTTCAATGCTTTATATTTCCCAGACGGTAAGCTGTAATCACAAAGTGTTTGGGCTTAACTTCTAGCTGTTTTAATTATCTTTTCAAAATAGCAAAGTTCTTTACAACCAGACGTAAGATACTAAAGTTATGTGAAAAAAACTATCGCTACCTCTGAAAAAAGCTAAAAAAAAAATACCAGATTTAAAAAATTCTGCAAAAAAAAGTTCTGCCATAGAAAAAAAAAAAAATATCATCAAACCATTTCTAAGCCCCAAATCTTTAATAAAAAGTTGGTTTTGTTCCTTGAGGAAAAATCGTGTTGAGTAGTGTTATTATTGGTTGACAATAATTGTGGGTTAGTGGGGTTTTGCTGAGACTGCATCGTAGTAGGTGCGGGCTGCAGTTGGGAATTGGGTTTAATATTGCTTTTGCGCCCTCAGCTTCGCGGATGCCGAGTTTGGGCCGATTTCGAGAGGTTCCGACATATCGCCAAGAAGTAGGTGACCGAGAATTTCGTGCTGGTTTTTCTCCCCTTCCGCTGATTGTGAAATAATGCAGCATGGGTTGAATTGTAGTAAGATTTTATTTTCCGGACGCTGACACGCCGCTATTTGTGGAGAACCGTGGTTAGAGCCATGTCTTTTTTGCTTAATTTCTTTGTTGATTTTGCATTTATTTTAAGCCCAACATTAAATCGCATCCCCATGCGAAAGAACGAAACAAACTCGGTTGAAATTATGGTCTCGCCCCATTTTAACGCTGGCATGTGGCTATGATGTTCGCAAACAGTGTATGATTTTGATTCGCTGGCGCAGAAAAAGTTGCAATGGCTAGCGTTGAGTCCCAATGTGTATCGTGTTCGAGCAAACTCTAACGCAATTCAAAAGTGGCCCACAGCAGACCATCCGCAGTACGCAAGGAAGCGAAGGATGTAGGTCCTCTAATGTTCACCAAATGCAAGCGAAACATACACTATGTAGATAATACATATTCTTCGCAAAGGTAGCGCATTGCACAGGGCAGAGTGTGTGCGAGGGGAGAAAGAGAATGAGTAGAATGGTCCCGTGCTAAACTGGAACTGAAAATTTATTTCTTTATTCTGGCTATTCTCGGCTATTGATGCTGATAAAGAATATATATACTTCATGGAGTCGGAAACGTTTCAGCACATATCCACTTTTCAACAAATACAGTCGCGCATTTACAAGAACAATCTAATATACCCCTTAACTCTTCGAGTACGGTGACTGCTGGAATTCGTTGTGAAATGTTGGCGCAATATTCGATTTGAATTTAAACTCAAATTTATATTATATTTTCTTTTATTTGAAATATCACAGTTTGACAATGTCTGATACTGAAATACACCATGTGGCCAATGAGGCGCCACCGCAGCTCGAAGACGATGACGCGGCGAAACTAGGAGAAGTCCGAGCAGGGTCAGATGAACACGGAGGATCTAGACGGAGTACAAGTGCAAGGCCGAAATCCAAGGGGAACTTCTGCTGCATAGCCAAGGAGTGTAAGCTTGAGAATTTGCAGGATTGGTCTTTCATTTACCCCCTCCCACTTAACCCGCAGACTATAGCGACTACTCCAACCTGATTGATTCGCTGCACATCATGCCTCGTCTGATGATTCACCATCGTGGTTTCAAGATCAACTCCACCTACGGCCTCACGCTCAACATCAGGAACAGTGGACTGGTAGGCGATCAACCCACCTATACACAAAAAAATAGAGGACACAAGATATAATTTTTTTTCGACTATTCCTGAGTTTTCAAAGTCAAAATTTCGTAAAAAATACCGCACAAAAATCATCATTTTTGCATTTCAATGCTTTATATTTCCCAGACGGTAAGCTGTAATCACAAAGTGTTTGGGCTTAACTTCTAGCTGTTTTAATTATCTTTTCAAAATAGCAAAGTTCTTTACAACCAGACGTAAGATACTAAAGTTATGTGAAAAAAACTATCGCTACCTCTGAAAAAAGCTAAAAAAAAAATACCAGATTTAAAAAATTCTGCAAAAAAAAGTTCTGCCATAGAAAAAAAAAAAATATCATCAAACCATTTCTAAGCCCCAAATCTTTAATAAAAAGTTGGTTTTGTTCCTTGAGGAAAAATCGTGTTGAGTAGTGTTATTATTGGTTGACAATAATTGTGGGTTAGTGGGGTTTTGCTGAGACTGCATCGTAGTAGGTGCGGGCTGCAGTTGGGAATTGGGTTTAATATTGCTTTTGCGCCCTCAGCTTCGCGGATGCCGAGTTTGGGCCGATTTCGAGAGGTTCCGACATATCGCCAAGAAGTAGGTGACCGAGAATTTCGTGCTGGTTTTTCTCCCCTTCCGCTGATTGTGAAATAATGCAGCATGGGTTGAATTGTAGTAAGATTTTATTTTCCGGACGCTGACACGCCGCTATTTGTGGAGAACCGTGGTTAGAGCCATGTCTTTTTTGCTTAATTTCTTTGTTGATTTTGCATTTATTTTAAGCCCAACATTAAATCGCATCCCCATGCGAAAGAACGAAACAAACTCGGTTGAAATTATGGTCTCGCCCCATTTTAACGCTGGCATGTGGCTATGATGTTCGCAAACAGTGTATGATTTTGATTCGCTGGCGCAGAAAAAGTTGCAATGGCTAGCGTTGAGTCCCAATGTGTATCGTGTTCGAGCAAACTCTAACGCAATTCAAAAGTGGCCCACAGCAGACCATCCGCAGTACGCAAGGAAGCGAAGGATGTAGGTCCTCTAATGTTCACCAAATGCAAGCGAAACATACATTATGTAGATAATACATATTCTTCGCAAAGGTAGCGCATTGCACAGGGCAGAGTGTGTGCGAGGGAGAAAGAGAATGAGTAGAATGGTCCCGTGCTAAACTGGAACTGAAAATTTATTTCTTTATTCTGGCTATTCTCGGCTATTGATGCTGATAAAGAATATATATACTTCATGGAGTCGGAAACGTTTCAGCACATATCCACTTTTCAACAAATACAGTCGCGCATTTACAAGAACAATCTAATATACCCCTTAACTCTTCGAGTACGGTGACTGCTGGAATTCGTTGTGAAATGTTGGCGCAATATTCGATTTGAATTTAAACTCAAATTTATATTATATTTTCTTTTATTTGAAATATCACAGTTTGACAATGTCTGATACTGAAATACACCATGTGGCCAATGAGGCGCCACCGCAGCTCGAAGACGATGACGCGGCGAAACTAGGAGAAGTCCGAGCAGGGTCAGATGAACACGGAGGATCTAGACGGAGTACAAGTGCAAGGCCGAAATCCAAGGGGAACTTCTGCTGCATAGCCAAGGAGTGTAAGCTTGAGAATTTGCAGGATTGGTCTTTCATTTACCCCCTCCCACTTAACCCGCAGACTATAGCGACTACTCCAACCTGATTGATTCGCTGCACATCATGCCTCGTCTGATGATTCACCATCGTGGTTTCAAGATCAACTCCACCTACGGCCTCACGCTCAACATCAGGAACAGTGGACTGGTAGGCGATCAACCCATTCATTCCAGTCCTCCATCTTCACCTCTGATCATCCCATGCAGTATCCCCGACTGATCCAAGTGAGCACGGACAGCCCCGTGGACACATCCATCTCGATTCCCGAGCTGGATCTGCATCGCTACCTGGAAACCGACAAGATGCTAGAGGTGAAGATCTGGATCCGATCCACCACCTGGCGTGAGATCAACCGAAGACGCCACATTTACGTCGAGTCCTTCCACCCGAACATCATCTTCCAAGTGCCCATCATTGGTATGTCTCCCACACTCAGATATTAGACTCCACTTTATAATCCTCTCCCGTCACGATCTTTATCTGCAGTGTTGCTTAAGCTGGAGGAGCCCTCATTATGCGAGTTCTTGAGTCTTCCGCGCTGCGTCCCCAACAACAAGTCCTACTACGAGATGATCATCTACAATCCCACGGATGAACGCATCCGAATGCGCTACAGAAAGTAAGGTTTCGAGAGCTCTTATCAAAGCTGAATGCAATCTGAAGGCTGCCATTCCTCCCATTCCAGCACCTGTCGGGGTCTGACTTTGAACACACTGAACAAGGATCTGCTACCGCCAAAAGACTACGTCAAAGTACTTCTAGTATTCCATCCAGAGAAGCTGCAGAAGCTGAAAGGATTCTTCAACATTAAGTTCGGTGTGAGTAGGTATCAAAGGGAGAAAAGTTGTGTCGTTGTGCCCAGCATTCATTCCATTGATTTCTCCCTTCCCAGTGGCTCCCAAAATGATAATTTTCGACTTTACGGCCAAATCGATGGGCGTGCATCTGAGTGGAGGCACCATGTCCTTCGGCTTAACCAAGTTCTCCCGCGAGGAGCAGCGCACACTGACCGTGTGCAACGAGTCGCCACATGAGGTGATGATGACCGGCAATTTCGACGGGGACCAGAATCAGGCAGCGTCTGCAACTCAGAGCATTGTCTCCCATTTTTCGAACAAACTGATCGACGAGGCCATCAGCATGCACAGCGTCCTCGTCTTCGACTTTGAGGAGAATGCCAACGTCCAGAACGTCAGCTATAGTATCACGGCCGCAAAGCACTTTGGATTCGTGGTGCCACCCTCGATTGCGGCCTGGTCGTCGGCGGAAATCGTCGTCAACTTCAGACCCTTGTACGACAGCCTGGATCCTTTCTCGGACGATGCCGAGCCGCCGTACTTCCAGCGCACCCGTCTCAACTTTTGTTTCACCGACGCCGAAGACTGCATCGAGTCGCACTTTATTGTTGTATCCGGAGAGATAAGCGGCATCGAGGTGGAGGTGTATCCGAAGGTGATTGACTTCCGCAAGATCTATCTGGGGGAGGAGCACTGCTCTCAAATCAAGATCCTCAATGTGGATGGTGAGTCCAGAGTCGAGAGTCAGAGTCATTGTTATATACTCCCTGGTTACTCCCAGCTGTGCCCGCCAAAGTGGCGTACAAGGACACTCTGGAGCCTGATATGGGCGGGGTGCGCATGACGCCCATCGAGGGATTTTGTCTGGAGCCCTGCTGCCGGGGCATCTTCAACCTCTCCTTCTATACCGTTCATCCCGCCCGTTTCACGATCACGCTGCGCTTTAAGGTGGTGAATGGAGGCCATCACAAGGTCCAAATCAAGTGAGTAATCCCATCCTACCACAGCGCGATCCCTTTGCACGACCAACGTCTCCTCCACTCTCCATCCAGAGGCACTGGGCAGCATGTCCAGCTGCGCACCTTCCCACAGATTGTCGAATTCGGCAGTATACCCATGGCTGTCCCCCAGAAGCGGTATATGCTGCTCATGAATCCGCTGGCGGTGCCTATTACCCTGCAGGTGAAGCCCAGCGACGATGGGGAGGAGCAGCCGCTGGTGCTGAACATTCGCGACTCAACGGAGATGTTACCCATCACTGTACGGGATCCCATCAAGCACCTCCAACGAGCCCACGAGGACATGAGAAACGATTCCCTAGAGTTCGACGACATCAAACTGACGACAATTATCCCGGATATGCTGTCTCTGAAGTCCCTCCACATCAATGAGTCCTCGTACAGCATGGAGTTCGAGGAGGATGTGATGGGTGGGTGGGCTAATATTTGCAAGTGATCGCTGAGATCTTTCTATAATTTACTTTCTCCCTCCCTAGAGCCAGTTCCGATGCTGGCCTCCCACCTGCTGACGAACCTGAAGAGGCAGAAGATTTTCGACAAGACGGAGACGGACAAGCGGGTGATCCAGGAGGCGCTGCATGGACTCCTCAACACCAAGTACTTCTCCATCTTCACCAAGCACAACAACTTTATTTTCATGGACTGGAACGCGATACCCAGTGACCCGCGCGAGATCTACTGCGACAACGAGATCATCTACCTGCGTCCCAACACGGGACGCACCATCACCATCCTGCTGATACCCAATCAGGTGGGGTATTTCCATCGCGCCCTCACCGTCCGCATCTGCCCGTCTGTGCTATCCAATTCAGGTTCCAGCGAGGATCAACAGAGCGTGAAGACGCTCATCAAGTCGGACTTTCTCTGCTCGAAGCTCTGGTTCGAGTACAACTGCGTAACCCCGGAGATAGAGTGGAACAATCTGGTGGATCTCTCGTCCAGGATTGTGTATGCGGGCGAGGAGTACGACTTTGACATGGGCTTCTACAACAGGTCGACCACCGGTGGTTTTCTTCACTTTGATGTCATAGTGAGCATCCATCCGCCATTCGGAGAGTTTTTTCTTTTATCCTCTTAACCAATCCAATCCCACAGCCAAATGAGATGAGTTTTCGGGATGGAACCTGGAAGTTCTACATTGGTTCAGTTTCACGCATCATGGCCAAATGCGCGGTCAGCTTTCGCTCTCTGGGCAACACTCGGCTCACGGGTCTGGTCAAGATTGTGGGAGCCTCTCGTCCCTATGCCTTCCATCTGTTTGCCAACGTTCTGCCCACTGAGATACGGATCACACCCACCTATGTGCACCGCCGCCTGCAGACCTATGAGCTGCACAAGGTCCACTTTTATATAGACAACTACACGCCCACCAACACAAAGCTGACGATGAAATTGGTAAGGATTGTTACCCCTGCCCCTCTCCCGATCTCATTCTATTTCTGAGTAATCTTTGGTCCCTTTTGCTCTTCTATGCAGAAGGACGTCACCTTTCAGTATCTGACAGCAAGGGGCGGAGTACTTGCCTCGACGGGACAGAGCATGTACACCACGCTGGTGGCGATATTCCCCGATCCAGATCTCTATCAGAACATCCTCTATGTGGACCTGCAGTTCGACCACGTGATGGAGATACCCATCACGTTCCTGGTCGAGGGAGTGCCGCTGTACTTTGAGCCAAACATCAGAGAGGGCTTGGATGCGGGGCTGCTCTACACGGACACCAAGGAGCAGTTCCATAAGAACATCTACAACCACCGCTTCCCAGTGAAGGTGATCAATAAGGGCTTCCGCTCCTACCGCGTCACCGTCACCCGCTTGAAGACCTACACACAGCCTAAAGGACGAATTTCGTCGTGCGCCTCGCAGGCACTGACGGCCCGTTTCGACATTATGCCCAAGCACCTGTATCTGCCACCGGGATGCGAGGAGGGCATGGAGATAATGACCAGCTCCTGTCAGGAGGGCGTCGTTCTCAGCGACTTTCTGCTGCAGGTCACCGACCAGAAGTATCCGCAACGCAAGTACACCATAAAGGTGACGGCCAAGGCCACATTCATCGAATGCCAGCTGGTTTGGAGCCGCAAGCAGGTGCTCTTCGAGTACCAGCGCTGCGATCCGCTGAAGGAGCGGTCCAACGTCCAGACCCCCGAGCTGATCAACAAGCAGTCGGTGCCCATCGCCGAGGTTAGGCTCCAGGCCACAGGACCCTTCCGAATTAAGGGCCTTTACGAGGACTTGTTCGAAAAGGAGATCCTCGTGCCCATAGAGGCGATTCAGCACAAGGATATCTTCATCATCCTCAACAGGGCAGCCATGAAGCAGTTGTTCTGCAAGCAGGTTGAGGGCCGCATTAGCGTCTGGGCCCTGGGGCGACAGCTGAATCCGCTATGCCTGAAGGTTTCCATACGGGTGCCGGCCGTGCTCATCATACAGCCCGAGATGGTGCTCTTCGACCGGGGCACGCCCTTCGACAGTAACGTGAATCTTGTCAATCAGGGCTGCCTGCGGGCCGAGTTCAAATGGAAGCGGCTTGAGACATCCGAGCTGTTCGTGGGAGACATTGATGATCCGCAGGACCTGGTAGCCGACTTCCTCTCGGAGATACTGCGCATGCTCGAGTACAACTTCAGCTGTGAGGATGAGCCCAACATGACCCTCCGCTACCAGCAGTGCCGCTGCCAATTCTACCACCACTCGGAGGCGAGCGACATCATCTTAGAGATACTCGATGAGATCGTCAACGACCTGGATCTCAGCCATCACCCCCTGGCATTCCCAGGGAAGGCCCCTTCCGAAGAAGCCACTGCCCTGGAGCTGCACAGCACCTCGAGCTTCGTGCGTGCCACCATCTACGATCTGCTCGGCAGAATCAACGTCGAGTCCAGCGACAGGCTGTCGCCCGCCTCCTCGGAGTACTGTTTCGCCGAGCGCTTTATCTACTTCCACGAGAAACAGGGCGAGGTGGCGGTGCCCGAAGTGCAGCCGGACCACCAGTGCCTGCTGCACTTGCCCCACATCCGGCGCTCCCACGAGTTGCGGGCCCTCTTCGAGCTCAAGGTGGTGGGTGGTCGCAGCCAGTACTTGTCCGTCACATTGGTCAATCTCGTACAGAAGATCAAGTTCCACAAGGAAAGCGTTTATCTAGGGATTAAGGTACGGTACCCAAAAGACTTCACTCCCATTCTAGCTACTTTATCTCATCTCGAGTCCCTTCCAGCCGTGGTACGAAAATTTTCATGCGTTGGTTCGTGTCGCGAATGTGACCAAGTACCATCTCCAACTGATGATCGTGGAGGTGACGCCGGTAGGGTCACAGGAGAAGCGTCTCATCGAGGGCTACAGCACGCTAGCCAGCAGCGATTTCATTCACCTCGAACCTCTGGCTAGCGACCAGATGCGGGTCAAGGGTATCCTTGGCTTTAGCGAGAGCTTCTGCCACACCTTCGGGGTGCTAATCAACAGCAGTGCCTCGAGCCACTTCTGGCTGCGTGGCCAGGGGGTGATGCCCATGTTGGACGCGGATTCGAAGCTACCGGCGGATCACCAGGCGGAGCAGGATATCGTGGAAGAATATCGCCTGCTGCAGCGCATCTACTACTACGAGATATTCAAGAGCATCACCGAGACGGATGGGGAGCTGGCTGCAGTTGATTGCGAGGAGGAGGGGGGCATTCAGGAGGAAGTCATATCCGAGGATTTCATTCAGCTGTCGGAGACCGAGGATGAAATGTCCAGTGCGCGACAGCGCTACCACGACACGCAGCTGTTCAAAATGGTGCAGACCTACGTGCTGGTCAACAACAACCAGGAGCTGCCACACGCCACCATCCTCAAGCAGATGCTTCTTGGCGAGCGCTACCGCAGCCGCCTTCGGGACAGCGCCGAGCTGTACGCCAAGCACCAAGAGGTCTACCACAGCCACAAAAAAATGCATAAGGCAGGCAGCTACAAGCTGCCACCGAATGTCAAGTACTTTACTGTCCAGCCCATTCCGTGCCAACAGAGGGGCCACATCCTGGACCTTGGCCAGCTCAACCGCAACACCCTGCGCCGCTTTGAGCTACAGCTGCACTTCTTCGGCCCAGGGAAACTGATAGCCGCCGCCCGCACTGCTGTCCGCATACCCGGACTCTTTGTGGACTTTAGCATCACTTTCGAACAGCAGTAAGTACCGACATGGGCGCCATATAAATTATATTCCTTATCTTATCTGCGGTTCTCGTCTCTCCTCAGCGCTGATAAAAAATTCTCGTTCTGGTCCGAAAAGTGCACGACCCTTGAGTACTTCAAGAAGAAATATCGAAACATGGTGGAGCGCCTGGTGGACGCCCAGGATCCCAATCTGATGCATTCACACTCCTTCGACCTAGACCGCCTGTTGATTCATCAGCGAACTCTGACGGGCAAAGATCGCCACTTAATGGAGGAATACTACAACAGCCTCAATTACTCGGTGTATCCCGACCACAAGCACCACTTCACCCTGGCCAAGGTATACTCTGCCAGTCAGTCGAATTACTCCGGTGTCGATGTCCGAATCGTTGGATACTTCAAGCCCGAGTCGCGTCACTACGAAAAGAATCAGCTAGTCGAGGACTACATATACATAGACGTAAGAAACCGCTCCACACTAAAATTCCCTAAAATCATTCTCTATATCCTTTGTTCCCTAAAGCTTCACATGGGTCCTACACTTCCTATCCTGATGCAAGGCCATATCGCCACTTGACATATTGCTATATATTTGTGAATGTTTGTGTTGATTATTGTATTGGGTTTATATGTGCAGTAATTAAAGTCCTTCAAAAGTAATAGTGTCGAGAAAAATAGTGAAAGATGAGCAGCACGATAAAGGAGCTGGTCACGGGCAGACCTGCCGCTTTGATCCACCCAAGGATGTTATATTGTTAGGTGGGAGTCTCGCCGCAGTTGGATATGACCACAGCGTGCACGGAAGAGTCATCCGTGTCCGTTTTTACTTGATAAAAGAATTATTTATTAGTAGGAGTAGCAGTAAATAAAGTAGCCGATTCAAGCTTTACTCACATCTTCGATGGCATAGATTGTGTCCATGCCCTCGAGAACTTTGCCGAAAGCCGTGTAATTCCCATCGTCACATAGAACTGGCATCCGCTGGTGTCTGGTCTCAAATTTGGAATGCCCAGATACCCTGGGCGGTTATGCTCCACTGACAGAGCCTTGTCCTCATTCTCGAATCAGTCTCCGTAGATGCCGGTGCCGGTGCCGTCACCGTTTAGAAAATCGCCGCCCTGCACCAGGAATCGGTCCATCATCCTGTGGAAACGGTCACCTACGTAGCTGGTGCGGGTCCGGTGCCCGGGGTGCTGGGGGTGCGATGAGCGGCCCGCCTGTCAGCAGGTGATCCGTCGCTTGGGTCTGGGCTTTAGGACTTCCTCGATCCCCAACATAACGGTCGTCGAAGTGGCGACTGGCTCCGGCGAAATTTTTCGCGTTGTCGCAGTTTACGCGGAACGGACATCCTCGACGAACCTTTGAAAAGCCAATAAGAAGGAGTAAGTTTTCAGATTGTAGATAATTTCTAGATGAACCGCCTTGGACGTTCCTATTCCTATTCCTATTTCCTATTATTTGGGTCTGGAGTCGAGGCTTGCATTTAAAGCAGACTGTCACAAATGCTCGTGAGCTAGTATTATAAATTCGTTTGATGCAGCCAGCAGCGGCTGTTCTGGCAGCTGTCTCCCGCTGCCTTCGTGTTGCTGCTGCACCTGCTGCGTTTAAGCAGCTCTCTTGCTCTACTCGGCTCAGAAGCCGAGCCTAACTATGCCATAATGCTCTCACGCTCTCGTTATGCATAGGGCACGGGCAGTCGGCCCATTTTGCCCTGCGCTCAGTCAATTATTGATATTCAGAACGTTCGGTCTATATACCTTATGCAGCACTGCGGAACTCTGGGGACATACATAAGCTTAGGTTTCGATACTCTTATACAACTAGTTACAGCTACATTTAATATTATGATAGACGCTTAAGTAGCCGCTGGCCCGAACATACTCCCCCCGTTGGAAGCTCGCCTTTCAACTGACTTCTCAAGGGGCAGCAAACACAGCCGAGTAACGGCCCTCCTGATGGTTCCTGAAGCCGTCTTCAAATCAGCCACGCGGCATACTCCATCCTTGCCTTTGACGACGTCGACCACTCTAGCCAGTGGCCAACGCATTGGAGGAAGATTCTCATCCTTCACCAAGACGACATCGTTGACGCAGAGGTTTTTCGCAGGTTTTTCGCCACTTCGAGCGCTCTTGCAAAAGAGTCAGATACTCTTCGCGCCAACGCCTCCAGAATGTCTGCTGCAGTTGAGTGACCCGCTGCCAACCATCCAGACGGTTGTAGTTGAGCTTCGTTAGGTCAGGCTCGAGAATTTACTGATGCGGGCCTCCCAAAAGCAGATGAGCAGGCGTCAACATATCCAAGCCATCAGGATTTTCTGAAAGCGAGAGCAAAGGGCGAGAATTAACAATTGCCGCGATCTGGCAGATCAAGGTGCGGAGCTCGTCGAAGCTAAGGATGGATGGCCCAACTGAGCGGTACAGGTGATACTTTGCGGACTTCACGGCCGCTTCCCACAATCCGCCAAAGTGCGGAGAGCGCGGGGGGATGAAATGCCAGTCGATGGTGTCAGCCAAGCAGGATTCATGGACTTCCTTCATGTGCGAGTCGCTCAGGAAAAGCTTCTTCAGCTCCAGAAGCTCATTCTTAGCGCCAACGAAATTTGTAGCATTGTCCGACCAAATATGACTTGGCCTTCCTCGAGTGGACGTAAAACGTTTCAGTGCGCCTAGGAACGATGCGGTGGTCAGATCTTTAACAAGCTCCATGTGTATGGCCTTAGATGTGAAGCAAATAAACACGCTTATGTAGCACTTGATCGGAGGCCTCGTGCGGATTTCTGATCGGTAGAAAAAGGGTCCACAATAGTCCACTCCAGTTACTTCGAAGGCCCGCGATCCTTCCAGACGCTCCTTAGGTAAGTCCCCCATAATGTGCTCAACCATGCGAGGCCTCGTCCTGAAGCATCTTACACACTTGCTAACCGCTTTCGAGACGGCTTTGATTCCTCCAATAGGCCAATATTCTAATCGAATTTTAGCAAGCAAGGCGCGAGGTCAGGCATGGAGGTTCCGTTGATGATAATAGCTTATCATTGCAGATGTTACGGGATGTCCCTTGGACAAAATAAGCGGGTGCTGAGCATTAAACGGGAGCGAAGAGTTGCCGAGACGACCACCAACTCGAAGAAAACCTAACGGATCGATGAACGGAGATAGCGAATTGATAGAGCTAGACTTCCTGACTTGCCCATTGCGTCTAATCTCCTTTATGTCCGACCACAAACTTGCCAGCTGAAAGTGTCGAACAAGAAGATGCGTTCCTTGCTGTATGTCAGAAACCGTGAGTCCAGGATGCCTAAGACGATGAACGAATTTATGCATGTAGGCGAATGTGCGCTGCATGCCAAAGAAAGAATTAGCAAATTTGCATCCGGACGTGAGATCGGCATGTGGAGACGCGATTAGCAATACACGCTTGCGAAGATCAATGGTCGGAGTTTCAGAAACGGCAGATACAGGCCACTCATCCTTAGAACCTAACAAAAACGGGGGGCCGTGAAACCACTGCTCTGACTGGATAAGGTAGCTGGGAAGCGAGCCTCTGGAGAGGATATCAGCGGGATTCAACAATGTGGGAACATAGCGCCATTCCATGCCTTGCGTCAACTCCTGAATTGTTGCCACTCGATTTGCCACGAAAACCTGAAATTTGGCTGGCTCATCCCGAATCCAAGATAACGCCGTAGACGAATCCGACCAGCAGTAAAACTGACCTGGGAAAATTCCCGTCTCCTTTAAGTTGCGCATAACCTTCGCAAGCAAATGGGCTCCACTCAATTCCAGCTTTGGAATCGACAATGATTTTAGTGGCGCCACTCGAGACTTTGAGCACAAAACATTGCTCGACGACTCCCCTTGCCTGGACACGACATATATGCAAGCACCATACGCTTCCATGCTGGCATCACAAAATCCATGAACCTCTACAATTATGCTGGAATGATGGACAACGCGAGGAAAGGAAATGTGAGAGATGCTTGCCAAACTGTTTCTCAGGTCAATCCAAGTTGAGTGCAGCGCTGTCGGTAGGCTTTCATCCCAGTCCAAATGTTCTATCCAAAGCTGCTGAAGAAAGATCTTGCACCTGACAATAACAGGATTAATCAATCCAAGAGGGTCGTAGAAACGCGCAATAGTTGACAAAACCGACCGCTTGGAGGGCCTTGAATTCGAGTCCAGCGCGGACAAGGCAAACAGCAGCTGATCCGACGCAGAGTCCCAAGCTAAACCAAGAGTTTTGGTAATGTCGCTTCCATCATGAAACCGTAGAAATTTCTCCACGTCGTCCTCCGGAATTCCATCAAGCACCTCCTGGTTACTCGAGCACCATAGAGACATATGCTTTAAATCAGTATACTCATTCATAAAAGCTGACTAACGCTCCTTGAGCGCGGGATTACGATCCAGTTTTCGCTCCAAGGTGAGAAAGTGATCAGCATCATGCTTTAAAGGCAGTCGAACGGAGTACTCCCCTGATGCCAACCGTGAAAAGTGGCTTACGAAATGCGCCTCACAATCTACTTCTTCCTTTGTACTCAAGCTAGCCTCCACACAATTCTCAACTTCCCAAAACATACGAAGAGTTCGATCCAACCTGGCAATCATTCTATCCTCGAATCCGGAGAATTATGGGTTGCCAAAAGCGACGAGCTTGATACCCTCTGTCCACCACCAGATACGATCCACCCAAGCCGGGTCTTCTGCAGAAGAGGCAATCCATCTATGAGCTTGATTTGCCCTACGCAGAGAAGGTCATAGAATATGCTCGCGCCAATGAGGAGATCTACTCGCTGAGGATTAAAGAATGCAGGATCGGCAAGCTGAATGTTGGAGGGAATGTTCCAATCGGCTACATTAACTGCCAGACTTGGTTGGCTATCTGTGATTGTGGGTGCGAGCAGTGAGTGTGGTCGAATAGTCCGAAGTGCGAGACTGCATGCAAATGCTGACGGTGGATCCCTCAGTGGACACACTAGTATCGCCCAGACCAGAAACAAGGGCAGACGATTGAGTTCTCCTAAGCTGAAGCTGCTGGGCGAACCTGGAGGTAACGAGATGAAGCTGAGATCTTGAATCTAGAATAGCGCGACAAGGAACCAAAACGCCAGTGGAGACCTTGGGCAGCAAGAGAGGTAGACGCATGAGACGGCACACTGCTGGCAAAATCCTGAACCGGCGTAATAGCTCCTGGTTGTACTGCTCGTTCTGGAGGATAACCAGCTGGGGAGCTTTGCGCTATAGATGAGTCGAAGTGCAACAAGGTATGATCCCTCCTTCCGTAAACTCTACACTGGCCACCTGTGCATGCACGAGTCCGATGACCCGATTTTAAGCAGTTAAAACACAGTGACAGCTTCTTCACTTCTTTGTGACGCAGAAAAGGAGATAAATTTGTGAAGATGCTGCACGAGTATATTCCGTGGCCCGCTGAATGGCAGAGAGGGTATCCAGACGGGTCGGCGGAAGAGTTAGAGGCAACAAAGGTTTTCTTAAGGTGTGTAGACTGGCTTTTTCCCACCTGAGCGCTACCAGCGTGTGTCGCTATAGCGTATTGCACGTTCTCCATCTTCTGGCATCGCTTCTCCAGGAAATCGTAGAATTCCCCAGCTGTGGGTATCCTGTCCGATGACGCAGTCTGTTCCCATTTGGTTTGGGTCTTCTCATCTAGCTTTTGCAGCAGCATGTGGATTATCATGCATCCAGATATCTCCTCAGCACTTCCTAATGTCTGCAGGCGCGCGTATGCAAGTTGACTGCGTCCGAAAACTTCCAAAGCCTTTTAGCAGAATGCGAATCTACCTTCTTGAGCCCAAGAATCTCCTTGATGTGTGCCTGAAAACAAGTCGTTTATTATTAAAACGTCTGCTAAGTATGTCCAGAGCCACACGATAATTGGCACTGGAGAGCTCCAACGATCGAACCGAATCCAGGGCCGCATCCGAGAGTCATGAGCGAAGATGTTGGAACTTCTCTATTTCACTGAGATCTGCATCCCCTTCGATGACCGAATTGAACATGGCAATAAAATCCGCATATTCCACATAGCCACCGGAGAAGCTAGGTAGCTTCAGCTCAGGAAGCCGCTGCTTGTGAGCCATGATGATGGTATGACCTCCAGAGCTATTTGGCATGCTAGTGGAATGAGCAGCTACGCGGAAATGTCCTAGTTCGAGAGGCGCCAGCAGCTCGGCTTTCAAAGAAATGAAGAGCGTATCGAACGTTTCACGCAGCTCACTTCCAATCTCGTCTTCATCCAGTGATTCCAACTCATTATGGGACTTGTTGAACTCCTCACGCATTTCAGCCAACATATCGAGGCGCACATCTATATCAGCAGGACTTAGATTGTCGATTTTATTCCCCGAGAATGACTGGCCAAGACGCTGCAGCCGATCATGCAGAGACTGAACTTTACGCTTGTAAAGCCTCAGCCTATTTTCCTCCATCGCAATATTTCCGCCCGCACCTGTATTCGGCTCTTTGTCCATGCCAACCGGTGTAATACAACGAAACAACGGAAAATGTCAGACCGCTTAAGCGACGGTGAAAGAACGGGAGCGAGAATAGAAGACACGGAAAGTCAAGGGCCGCGGCTGCAGCGGAGCAGAGCAAGAGGAATCGGCGATTAAGCAACGGAATATTAGACGGCTGCAGTCGCACTGAACTTGCACTTTAACTGTTCTTATTTGCACAAAATGTATTTGTTGGTCGTTAAACGGCACAGCAACGAATATCTTATTCGATTTTTATAGGTTTTAAACGAAACGCGATTAAAAATTGTAGTTAAATCACGTCGGGGTCACCAATGTTTGAGATGCCAAGCTTTTTTGGCACCTTGTAATGTCCTATTTCAGGCTGAGGTATGCATCAGTCTGTCCAGGAATTCAAGGAGGGCCTTGAATTCGAGTCCAGCGCGGACAAGGCAAACAGCAGCTGATCCGACGAAGGGTCCCAAGCTAAACTAAGAGTTTTGGTAATGTCGCTTCCATCATGAAACCGTAAAAATTTCTCCACGTCGTCCTCCGGAATTCCATCAAGCACCTCCTGGTTACTCGAGCACCATTTTCTAAGCTTAAAGTTACCGCAAGACAGTAGACTTGAAGTTTTGCGCATCTTTTCCAAGACCTCTGCGACCGAGTTGCCGCCAGAGATGAGATCATCAACATAGAACTCTTGTTGCAGAGCAGCTGAGCCAAGAGGGTAGGGGTTACCCTCGTCGATGGCCAGCTGGTGCATTGCGCGGACCGCTAAAAACGTAGACCTGAACCTCGGACTGGATGGAATCTCGCCATAGGATACACTGGAGAAAATTGTCGGGCGGAGATACCTTTACGCAGCGGTACAGAAAATACTTGCAGAGGCTACGTGAGTCAGGATGGACTTTGGACATATGCTTTAAATCAGTGTACTCCTTCATAAAAGCTGAGTAACGCTCCTTGAGCGCGGGATTACGATCCAGTTTTCGCTCCAAGCTGAGAAATCGTCGATACGCCTGAGTATAGGACTCTCCCAAGTGATCAGCATCATGCTTTAAAGGCAGTCGAACAGAGTACTCCCCTGATGGCAACCGTGAAAAGTGGCTTACGAAATGCGCCTCACAATCCGCTTCTTCCTTTGTACTCAAGCTAGCCTCCGCACAATTCTCAACTTCCCAAAACATACGAAGAGTTCGATCAAACCTTGCATTCATTCTATCCTCCGAATCTGGAGAATTTTGGGTTGCCAAAAGCGACGAGCTTGATACCCTCTGTCCACCACCAGATACGATCCACCCAAGCCGGGTCTTCTGCAGAAGAGGCAATCTATCTATGAGCTTGATTTGCCCTACGCAGAGAAGGTCATAGAATATGCTCGCGCCAATGAGGAGATCTACTCGCTGAGGATTAAAGAATGCGGGATCGGCAAGCTGAATGTTGGAGGGAATGTTACAATCGGCTACATTAACTGCCAGACTTGGTTGGCTATCTGTGATTGTGGGTGCCATGAGAGCAGTGAGTGTGGTCGAATAGTCCGAAGTGCGAGACTGCATGCAAATGCTGACGGTGGATCCCTCAGTGGACACGCTAGTATCGCCCAGACCAGAAACAAGGGCAGACGATTGAGTTCTCCTAAGCTGAAGCTGCTGGGCGAACCTGGAGGTAACGAGATGAAGCTGAGATCCTGAATCTAGAATAGCGCGACAAGGAACCAAAACGCCAGTGGAGACCTTGGGCAGCAAGAGAGGTAGACGCATGAGACGGCACACTGCTGGCAAAATCCTGAACCGGCGTAATAGCTCCTGGTTGTACTGCTCGTTCTGGAGGATAACCAGCTGGGGAGCTTTGCGCTATAGATGAGTCGAAGTGCAACAAGGTATGATCCCTCCTTCCGTAAACCCTACACTGGCCACCTGTGCATGCACGAGTCCGATGACCCGATTTTAAGCAGTTAAAACACAGTGACAGCTTCTTCACTTCTTTGTGACGCAGAAAAGGAGATAAATTTGTGAAGATGCTGCACGAGTATATTCCGTGGCCCGCTGAATGGCAGAGAGGGTATCCAGACGGGTCGGCGGAAGAGTTAGAGGCAACAAAGGTTTTCTTAAGGTGTGTAGACTGGCTTTTTCCCACCTGAGCGCTACCAGCGTGTGTCGCTATAGCGTATTGCACGTTCTCCATCTTCTGGCATCGCTTCTCCAGGAAATCGTAGAATTCCCCAGCTGTGGGTATCCTGTCCGATGACGCAGTCTGTTCCCATTTGGTTTGGGTCTTCTCATCTAGCTTTTGCAGCAGCATGTGGATTATCATGCATCCAGATATCTCCTCAGCACTTCCTAATGTCTGCAGGGCGCGCGTATGCAAGTTGACTGCGTCCGAAAACTTCCAAAGCCTTTTAGCAGAATGCGAATCTACCTTCTTGAGCCCAAGAATCTCCTTGATGTGTGCCTGAAAACAAGTCGTTTATTATTAAAACGTCTGCTAAGTATGTCCAGAGCCACACGATAATTGGCACTGGAGAGCTCCAACGATCGAACCGAATCCAGGGCCACATCCGAGAGTCATGAGCGAAGATGTTGGAACTTCTCTATTTCACTGAGATCTGCATCCCCTTCGATGACCGAATTGAACATGGCAATAAAATCCGCATATTCCACATAGCCACCGGAGAAGCTAGGTAGCTTCAGCTCAGGAAGCCGCTGCTTGTGAGCCATGATGATGGTATGACCTCCAGAGCTATTTGGCATGCTAGTGGAATGAGCAGCTACGCGGAAATGTCCTAGTTCGAGAGGCGCCAGCAGCTCGGCTTTCAAAGAAATGAAGAGCGTATCGAACGTTTCACGCAGCTCACTTCCAATCTCGTCTTCATCCAGTGATTCCAACTCATTATGGGACTTGTTGAACTCCTCACGCATTTCAGCCAACATATCGAGGCGCACATCTATATCAGCAGGACTTAGATTGTCGATTTTATTCCCCGAGAATGACTGGCCAAGACGCTGCAGCCGATCATGCAGAGACTGAACTTTACGCTTGTAAAGCCTCAGCCTTTTTTCCTCCATCGCAATATTTCCGCCCGCACCTGTATTCGGCTCTTTGTCCATGCCAACCGGTGTAATACAACGAAACAACGGAAAATGTCAGACCGCTTAAGCGACGGTGAAAGAACGGGAGCGAGAATAGAAGACACGGAAAGTCAAGGGCCGCGGCTGCAGCGGAGCAGAGCAAGAGAGAATCGGCGATTAAGCAACGGAATATTAGACGGCTGCAGTCGCACTGAACTTGCACTTTAACTGTTCTTATTTGCACAAAATGTATTTGTTGGTCGTTAAACGGCACAGCAACGAATATCTTATTCGATTTGTATAGGTTTTAAACGAAACGCGATTAAAAATTGTAGTTAAATCACGTCGGGGTCACCAATGTTTGAGATGCCAAGCTTTTTTGGCACCTATATTTATCCAAATCAGTTAAAGACTTTGATTTAAACGTTATAATGTTTATTTATACCGGCGGCTAGCTGAAGCCAATTGCTCGCTCTTTTGCCCAGCAAGATAAATGTTCACAAGCGGGGGTTCAGTATGCAACCTATGCGGCGAGAGATTAGCATAGAACTACTTGGGCCACGACGGCCGATCAATGCAAGAGCCGACGCAGCAGGTGCAGAGCGCTCTTTAACAGGGAGAGCGCAGCAGCACTGCCGAACGCTGGGGACATACATAAGCTTAGGTTTCGATACTCTTATACAACTAGTTACAGCTACATTTAATATTATGATAGACGCTTAAGTAGCCGTTGTCCCGAACAGCTGCCATACAAGCATATACACCGGCCGCCTGTGTATACACAAATTGCGCTTGAAGTTCCCTTTTGTTACGCGCCTTGCGCGTTCCTCTTCCCGCTACGAACAGCAGAAAGGCCACGATCACAGCAGCAGTAGAAAATATAACGTTACCGACGCCACGCTAAAGTGACGAGATTAACAGCGACGAATCCGGAGACTCGGCACCAGCCAAAGGACAGGAAAAAGGCGAACCTCAGCACCCGCCAAGCGACGCCACTAATCTCTCCATCACTCACCCCGTAGAAAGGGGTGGGGGGGGGTGTAACGAACCATGGTTCTAGCCATGGCTCGTCACAAACGGCGGAGGGTCAGCGCATCCACGCTGGCGGGAGACAATAACCAAACTGATATACACCGAGCTAACGAACCATGGCTCTAGCCACGGTTCTCATCAAATAGCGGTGTGTCAGCACTCCGGAAAATAAAATAGTTTTAAGCAACGCACGCAATTACTAAAATTAAAAACTCTCGATCAGCGAAAAAAATACAGCACGAAATTCTCAGTCACCCACTTCTTGGCGATATTTCGCCAACAACTCGGCCTCGAATCACAGATATCACCTTCGCGATGCGGATGTAGCAAAAGCCCAATTCCCAACTGCACCTTCCGGGATGCAGCCTCAGCACAACCACCCTGACCCACTAACAATCGTCAACGAAGCACCAAGCTTCGACCCACTTACCACGCCCCACAATTATTGTCACCAATAATCATAAGTTAGCAATAAGCAATTATTTCCGGGTCTCAGGTGCGATCGCCAGCTGCATAAAAGGGCCAAGATCGGCCGAAAGAGCAGGCAGTCCATCAGCTTAAACACAAGACACAGGCAGTCCATCAGCCCGAACAATAGACACTGCACTAGGCAGCCCTTAGTCACACACCCAAGACACTGCACTACGCAGTCCACCAGCGCACCATTCAACTACGAGTCAAAGTAGCAGAATTTAAGTGAATGAAGAAAACCGAATACTAAATAAATTCCAAGAAAAATCCAACAAACAAAAACCGTCGCATCATCATTTCTCGCTGCCTACTACATTCTTTTGCAAGCCAGCCCGACACCTGAAGTCACCTACAATCTACAAATTTTCTTGTAGCGGACCCTGGACAGACTGATGCATACCTCAGCCTGAAATAGGACCTCACAAGGGATTATTGACAAAGAATCCAAATATGTCACCAAATCAATTAATACAGATGATGAGTGGGAAATAGTAATGGACATTAACTTAGTTAAATTAATGCTTTCAGAATTAGTCCCAACGCGTACAAAACGAGGAGTAAATGAACTAGGAACTATCTGGAAATGGATAGCAGGGACCCCAGATCATGACGACTTTATTAAAATTCAGGAAAAAGTTAATGATTTAATCACAAATAATAACAAGCAGTTTATAATTAATTCAAAATTTTTCCGGGAGATTGAATTGCTATCAAATAACTTGCAGAACCTCATTTTTAATGAAGAAACAATATTAAGAAAGCATCGTTTAAAATTAATTACCTTCGATATTCTGAATTTAATTGATACCATAACCTTATCAAAAATAAACATATTTAACACAAAAATATTAAATAAGAATGATATAAATGACATTTATGAACATGAAAGTGAGCCTGTTGAAATAACAGATGTACTTGACATCGCAACGGTTAAAATAATACGAAACTCTGATTTGATAATAATTTATATAAAATACCCAGTAATTATTGACGTTTGTAATCTTTATCACGCAAAAGCTCTTTCACAGCAAGATGGGAAATTAGTTATAAGTGACAAGATTTGTAATTGTAAGGGGAAATATTACTTAATGAATAACTTGAGAAAAAAACATTTAATAATTACGCAAAACTAAGTTCAGACAGTTATTGTTTTACTAATTTACTAAATGGATTTAAAGCCAATTGCACCAAAATAAGGGAAAAAATAGGGATTTAGATTTTCTTCAAAATGTTGCCATTTTAGTATCAGGAGCAAACGTTGTAGACAACAACATTTTAAAAGCAACGTACCTCCTTATATTCAACGACTCAATTACTATTAATAACAAAACATTTATTAATGAGGAAATCAAAAATTGGGAATATGTATCGCATCTTAAATATAGTAATTATCATTTAATTAGTTATGAACAATCAAATGATTCAATACTTACATTTGACAACATTAACATTGTAAATCCAATCATAAGAATTGGAAAAACTAGGTTACCATTTTCGACTTTAATACTGATCTTTTTGGTAATATTACTCATATTTTATTTCATTTATAAAATAATAATTATCATACTATCCAAATGGCTCATGAAACCTAAGGAGGAATCCATAGAAAACAATATTTCCCAATTATCAGAAGAAATAAGAATGCTTTCAGAAACCCAAAATGTATCGGGACGACACATTTAAGGAAGGGGGGAGTTAACGTACCCGTTGTCATAAGAATATAATTCAATTTATAAACAATCTTTGGCTTCCCATAGTTTGAGATAAACAATCTTTGCCTCCCATAGTTTGAGATAAACATCTTCGGTTTCCCTAATTGGAAGTCAAGCCACCCCAGCCTTATTATAAACAATCTTCGATTTCAATTAGAAATCCATTTGCATTGCAGCTGTGGCTGATTTCTGCAAACGCTGCTATTTGGAATTTCACAATTCCTCAACTGGATAAACTAATCCAAACCGATCGAAACCGATCGGACCCAAAATGTTTATGGAAGCTTCCCGAAGAGGACCCAAAGAGGTTTCATGATGAGAAAAGCATTAGACGTAGATCAGTTGGTTTCGAGCATCAGAACTGGACAGTTCTAGTACAAAATAAGTCGCGTTTAAGCCTGTCAAATGTAAAAGCCTTTACACTTCATCCCTTTGTTAAATAAAGTTTTTTTTAAAAAACTCAACTTTTTCCCGCAATAATTTAATTTACATGTTAATTTTGAGCTTGGGTTAATCATAGAAAATAAATAGGTAAGATGCCTATGGTCAGTTTTGACAGTTTGCCATAAATGTATGGTCGAAAATGATTTATTGCCCAATGTATTGTCGCTAATTCTTGTTCTGTTGTGTTTTTATTACTTTCTCCCTTTGTGAATGATCTTGATGCATACGCTACTGGTAGCTAAGTTCCATTATAATTTTGTGTCAGAACAGCACCACATGCTTGTTTACTTGCATCCGTTGTTATACAAAATTCTTTGCTAAGATCTGGATATTGCAGTAAGGTTGGTTTCATCAATTGTACTTTTAAATATTCGAATGCTTTCTGACATTTATCTGTCCATTCGAAGTTAACATTCTCTTTATATAATCTTGTTATGTGACATGAATAATCGGAAAAATTTTTAATGAAACGTCTATAATAATTGCAAAATGCAACGAATCTTCTAGCGCTATCTGCGTCCTTTGGGACTGGGTATTTCTCTATAACGTCATATTTTTTGTCGTCAGGTAAAATACCTTTATCATTATACTTATGACCTAGAAAGGTAACTTCGTATCTGTCGGGTCAAGCAGCATAACGCATATGCCTACGCCTGGCAGCGGCTGTTCTGGCGGCTGTCTCCCGCTGCCTTCGTGTTGCTGCTGCACCTGCTGCGTTTAAGCAGCTCTCATGCTCTACTCGGCTCAGAAGCCGAGCCTAACTATGCCATAATGCTCTCACGCTCTCGTTATGCATAGGGCACGTGCAGTCGGCCCATTTTGCCCTGCGATCAGTCAATTACTGATATTCAGAACGTTCGGTCTATATACCTTAAGCAAACCTATTAAATACGCGTACTGCCGCTACTAAATACTAATAAAATAATATTGTAATACATTTATCGGCTCTGTTCTTAAATTTAATTAAAATAGCTATTAAAAATGCTTAATAGCTCAAGCATTGGTGACCCCGACGTGATCTGTGCAATTTGGTACATATCACAAACTACATTTCAACATAATAATTAACACTTAATTGCCGTTCGTTCGTCTGCTTTGCTCGCCGCTCTGATCCAGTGCCATCGACCACATAGCTGCCATACAAGCATATACACCGGCTGCCTGTGTACGAACGTTTTTAGAACCGCTGCTGCTATGGATGCTGCCAACGACGCTCCAGTGCCCATTGAGCAAAACAGGGTGTCTTTTCTGAGGATTAAGTCAACGGAACTATGTGAGAAAGTGAAAAGATTGGCTGCCGATTGGGAAGATGAGGCTGCTGTCTGTGACTCTTACATGCTACTGGTAAAGCTGGAGCAGATCGAGAAGCTGAATGGGCAATTTGAAACATTGCACAACGAGCTTGAAGAATTGGACTGCAACGAAATTCATAGTGGACTGTGCGACAGCTTTGCTCTCAAGGCTTCGATCATGCGTGAAACTGCTAGGATTAGCGGATACATGCCGCTGCATTCTACGTTTGCTGGAGCAAATGCAACTGCAGGTTTTGCCGGTTCTCAGCCGCCACCTCGTCGTAGGCCAGGATCATCCCTTCCTCCCATACAATTGCCAAGGTTTAGCGGAGGATATGCGGATTGGACGGACTTTTACTCGATGTTCACGACCATCATCGACAATCATCCAGACCTATCCAACATTGAGAAGTTTCAGCATCTACGATCTTGCCTGCGTGACTCGGCGTTGGAGACAGTTCGTTCGCTGGAAATCTCGGACAGCAACTATAATATAGCATTGGATTTATTGGAAAGGCGTTTTAATAATCGTCGTTTTGTTTTTCAGGCGCACATTACTGAGATTCTGGGGCTGCAGGCAGTTGAGAATGGGTCAGTGTCAATGCTGCGGGAGATTTCTGACAAGTTCAACGCTCATATTCGGGCGCTGTAGGCTTTGGGCACGCCTGAGCAGATCGCAGGATGCATCATAGTGCAGGTGCTTCTTCGTAAACTGGACCCGGCGACTCAAGCCAAGTGGGAGGAACGTTTAGAGGACTCAGCCTTCGTCAACTTGATTCCATCATGGGAGTCCATGGCCTCGTTTTTGGAGCAGCGATGCAGGACGTTGGAAGCATTGGATTTCGCTATGGCAAAATATGCGCCAAGCAGTCAGGTGGGCAGGAGTAGAAAACCTAACCATTCTAAATCCACACTTGTTGCCATTAACCAAAACACATCAAGCTGCGTGCTGTGCAATGACAGCGCTCACGAAATCAATCATTGTCCCAATTTTATAGCACTGTCTCCCGCAAATCGCCATAAGGAAGCCAAAAGGCTTTCCCTGTGTGTAAATTGCCTCAAAAGAGGGCATCGATTGAGTCAATGTAGCTCCAGCAAATGCCGTACCTGTGGACGTAGGCACCACACTCTCTTGCATTTCGGTGGCCCTGATGCTACTGCAGCCCAAGGTGGATATGTTCCACTTGGCACTTCGTCTCCGTCTGCGTCATCTCTTCAGCGTCCACGGAGGCTACTCATACCACTGAACCATCTATCCCAGCATCTACCTCTTCTGCTCTTATTGCCCAGGGTCTCAGTGATGATGTCGTTCTGCTAGCCACGGTAACAGTCTTGGTAAAAAATCGTTCCGGAGTTTTTGTTCCCTGTCGAGCGTTGCTTGATTCTGGCTCTCAACTACACTTAATTACTTCTCGCTTCGCAAATCAGCTTCAGCTTCGAAAAATGAAATCATCAACGTCAGTATCAGGAATAGGCGATTCTACTTTTGTCACGGATGGAGTTTCGGTCAACGTCAGTCTGCACTCTCGCTCATCGGAATACTCAACTCTCATCACCGCTGTCGTAGCCTCTAGCATAACCGACCGGCAGCCGAGCTTCGGAATAGACACTTGCAACTGGAATATTCCAGAAAATCTGCCACTAGCTGATCCAGAGTTCTATAGACCGCAGCGTGTTGATCTTCTAATTGGCGCCAGCTTGTTTTACGAACTCCTCTGTGTTGGCCAGGTCAAGCTATTGCCAGGATTGCCCTCAATTCAGAAGACTCGCTTGGGATGGGTCATATCTGGAGGTTATTCCCGGGTAAAGAAGGGGTCCTCTTTAATGGTTTCGTGCGCCCCGGCCGTAGCTGCGGAGGATAACATTGACGAGAGACTTGAGGTCCTGCTGCGATGGTTTTGGGAGGTGGAGAATTGCATCGAACCCATAGTAAATTCTACCAAAGAAGAGCTAGATTGTGAAGATCACTTTGTGCAGCATTTCCGCCGATTGCAAACCGGCGATTATTGTGTTAGGTTGCCCGCAAAATACAATCTGGATCTTTTGGGAGAATCGTACCATCAAGCTCTTCGAAGGTTCTTATCCCTTGAACGGAAGTTATATCGCCGTCCTGATGTAAAATCTCTGCATGCTGCTTTCATAAAAGAGTACCTTGATCTAGGTCATATGTCCTTGGTTCCTGCCGAGTCAATCAGCTCCTGCCGATATTTTTTGCCTCACCATTGCGTGACAAAGCAAGATAGTTCTACAACCAAGCTTCGGGTCGTTTTCGATGGATCTGCATCAACATCATCTGGTTATTCCCTGAACGACGTTTTAATGGCTGGTCCTGTAATCCAACCGAAGCTTTTCCATATTCTTACTCGATTTCGGTCACATGCAGTTGCAATTACGGGAGATATTTGCAAGATGTACCGATGTGTCAGGGTCTCATCTGAGGACAGTAACTTGCAGTGTATTCTATGGAGGAATTCCATGCAAGAGGAGTTGCGTGTGTTCAAGCTGGACACCGTTACTTATGGGACGAAGCCTGCCTCTTATTTATCTGTGCGGGCGATGCATCAGCTGGCAATGGATGAACAGACAGCGTTTCCTATTGGGACTGAGATTCTTCGCCGTGACTTCTACGTTGATGACCTAATATCTGGAGCCAGCTCTCCGGAGGAGGCTATCCGCATTCGTGAGCAAACTGCAGGAATTTTCAGTAGAGGCCAGTTCCGACTGAGGAAATGGTGTTCGAACGTCCCTGCTGTCCTCGATGGGGTTCCTGAGGAGGACAAGGAAACTTATTTGAAGTTCGACGATGGCAGTGATTTTACCAAAACACTGGGACTTGCCTGGGATCCTGTGTCTGATCAACTTTTATTCTCGTTTTCTGCCCTACGTTCGTCTTCGCATCCCTGCAGGCGTTCCGTCTCGTCTACAATAGCCCGGTTCTACGACCCCCTTGGACTAGCTGGACCTGTCATTACAAAGGCAAAAATCTTTCTCCAGCAGTTGTGCAAGGAGAAGTTGTCCTGGGATGAAAGCTTGCCATCAGGACTGAACTCCTCCTGGCAGGAATTATGTAACAGTTTTGGCCACATTCGACGCTATGAATTTCCTCGGTTCGTGCTTATTTCGAATTTTGAGCTAGAAATTCACGGATTTTGCGACGCCAGCATTGAGGCTTTCATCTCTCCTAAAATGAACATAGAATTGCCGAGCTGTGCAGTGTATTTCCTTACTGTGATATTCAACAGCATGATGAAATGGGGCTATTATCCTCAAGAATGGAGGAAATCAGTCATCACAATGATCCATAGAGCCGGAAAAGACAAGTCCAAGCCATCATCATATAGACCTATTAGCCTACTGCCTTGCCTATCAAAGGATATTTGAAAAGCTGCTCCTGAATCGTATCAAACAACACCTACACATCAAGTGTGCCATGTAAATGTACATGTACATGTAAATGAGCAAAAACGCAAGCATGTCACCTTCACGTTAAACAGACAAACTTGCTCTCCATTATGTCTGAACAATATCAACATTCCTCAAACCACCGAAGTAACATACGTTGGTGTTCATCTGGATAGAAGGCTTACTTGGCGTAAACACATCGAAGCGAAGAGAAATCTACTTGAATTTAAAACTAGTAATATACATTGGCTAATAAATACCCGTTCACCACTAAAACTGGAGTACAAAGTACTTTTGTACTATGCAGTTCTCAAACCCATCTGGACATACGGCTCCGAGCTATGGGGAAATGCTTGCGTTAGTAATTTAGAAATAATCCAGAGAGCTCAACCGAAGATACTAAGAACTATCACTGTGGCACCATGGTATATACGGAATAAA
This sequence comes from Drosophila obscura, assembly GCF_018151105.1. Lineage (NCBI taxonomy): Eukaryota > Metazoa > Arthropoda > Insecta > Diptera > Drosophilidae > Drosophila > Drosophila obscura. The sequence goes on from NW_024542798.1 coordinate 185,336, forward strand.
AATATCCATAAAGACTTAAATGTAGGATCAGTTAAAGATAAAATTGCCAAAGTGAAAGCAAAGTACCAGGCCAAGCTTCAAGCCCATCCTAATAGACTTGCGCAGTCTTTAATTTGGCACACTAGCCATACACGACACCGGCGAAGAGACCTTCCCACCCAGCAATAATACTTAGCTAGGGACGTACTCTAAGTAATTAAGTGTAATTAATTAAATAAATATATTAGGCTAAGATTTGTATACTTGTCGTAAGTCTCTAATAGGGAAGATTCGATAAATAAAAACCCGTAAAAATAAAAAAAAATAAAAAGGCTTGAGGCTTATGGTGCCTGCATTTATGTTGTGTCTAAGGGTCAGCGGTTCAGCAGCCACTTACTCTGTGCAAAATCTCGTGTTGCTCCATTGAAAACACTGACTGTACCAAAGCTGGAGCTTTGTGGAGCGGAGTTGCTAGCTAGACTCATATCTGAGATAGCCGGAATGAAGGTATTCAAAGGGAAGTTTTACTGTTGGTGTGATTCATCTGTTGCGCTCTCTTGGATTCGGGACGAACCGTCCAGATTCAACGTATTTATCGTAAATAGAATGGCAATGATACAGGAACTTACTGCTCAAATGGAATGGCACTATATTCCCACAGCATTGAACCCGGCTGACATTCTCTCGCGAGGGGCTCTTCCAGTAGAGTTGAGCGAGTCACCTCTTTGCGCTCAAGGACCTCCCTTTCTTTGCGGATCCTCTGTTTACTGGCCACCCACTGTACTACCTGTTAAGCCAACCCTGAAGCTTCGTCGGAAGGTTCTCCTGGTAAAATCGCCCTACGTAGACATCGTATCTGAGTCCAAGTATGCGAACTCTTTTGCGTCCATGCAACGCGTTTTTGGATATATTCACAAGTTTGTCAACCGGATTCGGCATCCCGGACTCACTGATTCTCACATTGAACATGGAACTCAGTTATTGGTGCGGCTAGTCCAGCGTACTGAACTATGGGAAGACATGAAGACACTGCGTGCTAAGGGGGTGGTCTCCTCATCTAGCTCCCTCGTATCGTTGAATCCTTTCATGGATCCTTTCGAACTTCTCAGAGTTGATGGCTGGCTGATGAACTCGTCGTTGGATTTTGATGGCCGTCATCCCATCATCCTGCCCAGCAGTCATCCGCTTACGTTTGCAATCATTTCTCACTTTCACGAACCCTGCTTGGATTAATCCGATCCCAATATTGGCCTATTGGGGGGAGGAAAACGGTAACCAAGGCCGTAAACAAGTGCGTAAGATGCTTTCGAACGAAGCCTAGAGTATTGGAGCACATCATGGCGGATCTTCCGAAGGAGCGGCTAGACGGTTCTCATGCCTTTGAGATCACAGGCGTCGACTTTTGTGGCCCTTTTTTCTACAAGCCAGAGGCACGCAACAAGGCTCCAATCAAATGCTACGTCTGCGTCTTCATTTGCTTTGCGACTAAGGCTGTTAATTTGGAGCTGATCAAGGATTTGTCTACAGTCTCCTTTCTGCACGGCCTAAAGCGGTACTAGACGAAAGGCGCGACTAATTTGGTCAGATAACGGAACCAATTTTGTCGGCGCCAGGAATGAGCTTTTGGATCTAAAGCGCCTATTTCTCAGCGACGACCATCAGAAGGCGGTCCTGGAATATTGTTTGTTTGAGGCTATTGACTGGCACTTCATACCGCCACGCTCCCCGCACTTTGGAGGCCTGTGGGAAGCTGCAGTGAAGACGGCCAAGTATCACTTCTATCGTGCTATAGGCACCTCGGTGCTTGAATTTGAAGAGCTGCGTACGCTGTTATGCCACATCACGGCAGTTATTAATTCAAGACCCTTATTATGTGTTTCAGAGAATCCTGCCGATCTGGACGTTTTAACTCCAGCCCATTTCTTGAATGGCGGACCTCCTGCTTCGTTCGCTGAGCCTGACGTAACTCAGCTAAAATTCGATCGCCTCAACGGATGGCAGCGCGTTTCATATTTGCAGCAGATCTTCTGGTCCCGATGGAAGGAAGAATACATCACTTCACTGCAACAGCGCTCAAAGTGGCGCACGCCGAAGCCTAGTTAAGCCTTGTTAAGGATGAGAATCTCCCTCCCATGAAGTGGCCACTAGCTAGGGTGGTCGAACTATTACCCGGAAGAGATGGCGTCGCCCGAGTCGCTGTTCTGAAGACTGCATCTGGAATGACCAAGCGAGCCGTTAACAAGCTGTGTCTGCTTCCCCTTAAAGATGCTGTTGAAAGTCAGGCTTCCAACGGGCGGAGTATGTCGGGTCAAGCAGCATAACGCATATGCCTACGCCCGGCAGCGGCTGTTCTGGCGGCTGTCTCCCGCTGCCTTCGTGTTGCTGCTGCACCTGCTGCGTTTAAGCAGCTCTCTTGCTCTACTCGGCTCAGAAGCCAAGCCTAACTATGCCATAATGCTCTCACGCTCTCGTTATGCATAGGGCACGGGCAGTCGGCCCATTTTGCCCTGCGATCAGTCAATTATTGATATTCAGAACGTTCGGTCTATATGCCTTAAGCAAACCTATTAAATACGCGTACTGCCGCTACTAAATACTAATAAAATAATATTGTAATAAATTTATCGGCTCTGTTCTTAAATTTAATTAAAATAGCTATTAAAAACGCTTAATAGCTCAAATACTGGAATCTAATTTGTTAAGCCACAGATCCTGCAGTAGGATCGTTCCCTTGATTACCAAGGGGCTTAACAAACCAAGGGGGTCAAACAGCTCTGATGTCCCCGATAATATGTTCCGTTTTGTCGCTCGGAGACCCATGACTGAACTGTCAATTTTAAACTTAAAGACGTCTTCGAGAGGTATCGTGAAACACGATAAGCAGCTCTCTTGCTCTACTCGGCTCAGAAGCCAAGCCTAACTATGCCATAATGCTCTCACGCTCTCGTTATGCATAGGGCACGGGCAGTCGGCCCATTTTGCCCTGCGATCAGTCAATTATTGATATTCAGAACGTTCGGTCTATATGCCTTAAGCAAACCTATTAAATACGCGTACTGCCGCTACTAAATACTAATAAAATAATATTGTAATAAATTTATCGGCTCTGTTCTTAAATTTAATTAAAATAGCTATTAAAAACGCTTAATAGCTCAAATACTGGAATCTAATTTGTTAAGCCACAGATCCTGCAGTAGGATCGTTCCCTTGATTACCAAGGGGCTTAACAAACCATACTGTTGAATCTGAATCATATCGGATCATAATTATAGCCAGAATGAAGAAATTAATTTTCTGTTGCTTCCTCTGCCTCCCCCTGCCGGCGACATAGCAACTCATTTTCCTTCTCGCTCGCACACTCTGCCGCGTTCAGTGCGCGAGCAACCCCTAGCGGAGGAGATGTAGAATCTAAATGGAACATGTACATTGTACAATCTACATGTTAGATGTAGAATATACATTATAGATGTAGATGTAGATAGCAGATGTAGCAAACAAATGTAAAATGTAAAATTTTTAATTCTGAAATTCTAAAAAATCATATGCTCAAAAATTATATACATATATGACTGAGTACGGGTATAAGTTGAGTCGCGTCCCCAGAAGCGACTCGCACGTTCCTTCTCGTTTTTTAAGAATTTGTTAAAATCTGGTATTTTTTTAATGTTTTTTTTCAGAGGTAGTGCTTCTATTTTTCACATAACTTAAGTGTCTTATATCTGGTTGTTAGTTCTTTTCAGTTCTGAAAAGCTGACAAATACAGCTATAAATCCGACCCAGACTCTGGGACCATGGTTCCCCATGGTTCGTCACAACACAGGAACACCTGTCTTTAAATATCTCTACATGTATAACCGCATAAATGAACACTAAGTAAAACCTCTTTAAATATCTCTACATGTATAACCGTATAAATAAACGCTAAGTAAAAACCTCAAATTTCCCTAAAGTTACATTCCTTTCCCACGGTACCGGTGCATATCGATCACCCTACCGGGGACATTGGACACCTATTGGGAGGCGATTGCTTAGGTAACTCTCGATTACCGAGCAAAACCCCACATGCGCAAGCCAGTCAGCAGTCTCCGACTTTCCTTACCGGGAATATTGGACACTGACTGCAGGGCAAATGATTAGGTAACCTTCTGTTACCGATCAGCCCGCCTGCGCAGCGCGTCCATAGATATTTATGTAAGAACCCTTCCCACGGTCTGGAGTAGAAATAAGATATCAAAGATTCATGGAAGGCCGGCCGATCTAAAAAAGGCATTCCACCAACCATCGGGGGCGGCAGTCGAATCAAACTACCATACGCGTCGTAGCACAATTAAAACATAACAGAAGCCGGGTAGGAATCATACGGAAGAAGACGGAAGAATAAAGAAAACCATTAAAAATTAAAAGAACCAAAAAGTGTTGTGATTTCTATTTCTAGTTTTTAGCAAAGTTCCTGGTTTTCCCGATAAAGTCCTCGTGAATTAGAAATATCTTGTAATTAGGGACCCTGGACAGGCTGATGCATACCTCAGCCTGAAATAGGACATTAAAATCTCTAAGCTTTCAAATTAAATTTCATCATTTTTTCATCGTTCTTGATCAGCATCCTGCCACCCTCTGCCGCGTTCAGTGCGCGAGCAACCCTACAGCAGAGGAGTGTAAATGTAAATGGTACATGTAGAATATACCATGTTAGATGTAGAATATACATAATATATGTATATGTGGATAACAATATGGCAAAAAATAGGGAATATAAAATTTTTTTTTATACCCGTACTCAAAAAAGAGTAAGGGTATATTAGATTATAGTAAAAGTGGATGTGTGTAACGCAGAGAGGAAACGTTTAGCCCAGTAAAGTGTATATATTCTTGATCAGCATCGATAGCGAGTAATTAGGGCCTTCTCTGTCCTGTCTGTCTGTCTGTCTGTCCATCTTGTTGAGCACCTGGTGTGGGAGCTGTGGGGTAGGGCAACCAAATTTGGTTTCCAACTCATCTGATGTCCCACTGCTATACGGCTATTTCAAAATTTCGCCCCGCCCCCTTCCGTCCACACAAAGGACAAAAGTCTGTGGCA